>NW_028141551.1:0-28811 GCF_030444845.1 Prenolepis imparis | reverse complement strand
AAGCAGTGGTATCAACGCAGAGTACTATTGGAATTCGGACATGAATTTGATTTGGACAAAACCTAATATATTATATAATGAGAAATATGTGAAAAAGAGAGAAATCGCGGAAATGTTGTATATTAAAAAATTCAATAATACAATCAACCTACAAAAGGACACAGATAGCTTAAATAAAATCTATGACAAAATAATAAAGGTCGTTTAGCTTGGTTTCCTATTTTTATATTTCAGTCACTGACAAAGTTTCATACTGATACAATGTTTCTCTCTCTTTAAAATTCAACAAGATGTTAATGATTTGTTTTAACTTAAATTTGTGAAGTGTTTCAATAAGAACGTATGTACTCAAAATTTTATAGCAAATCCATTTATGTATATTACTGTTTTTTGTATTCAAACTGTTTTTTTTAAATTAATTATTATTTCAGTTTATACTTGAAAAGGACCACAACCATATGGTCGAAGCGATGTAACTTCTATTAAATAAACAAATTTTGGCTAGTTTGGTCGATTAATTTACAACTACCCCTTTGATTATTGTACTAGCGATATAAAAACAACTTAAAAAATTTAAAATTTTTATTAATTATTTTATTATTTTAATAATATTTAAAATTAAAAAGAGATACTCACTAGACCCATAATTCCTCCCTGACAGGTTCGGGAGGATATGATTCCTCGCCGAACAATTTTCTGAGGCAGAAGACGTCATCTCACTAGTAATCCTGTGCCCATTCCACGATCCCCTCCGCGTCGTCCCATAGCTCGGCCAATTCCCGCCGATCGCACCACCGATAATTTCGTACTTGTTCTATATGCCGATGATTAAGGTATCCACCGATTTGGATGGATTCCTCGGTTATTTTCTGAAAATCGACAAATTTAGATAATATTAATAAACAAATTTATTATATAATAATAAAAACTTACCGGCATTGTGAATATAAGGAACAGAGTCCTCAATAAATTTTCTAGCAGGTGGGTCTTCCAAGATATTATGTCTATTATTTCATGAAGTCCTAAGGATATTCTTGTTAAAAAAAAATTTGAGCCCAAAATGTCTCCCGATCCAAAAGGCATTTTGCACTGCACTTAATAACTTAGCTCGATGACACTTAGCGATACTTAGTTCAGCGACTGCTTTAAACTTTGTGATGAACATCGCAGAGACAGACCCTCTCTCCATAAGCTTCAGCCCCATCAGATAAATCGTAGTAATAAATATCTGTTTATAAATTCGAGCGGTAGGACATCAGCGCTCACCGTAATGCTATACGCCATACGCTGTTTTGTTTATACCTGCGGAAAGGACCATGAGAATGCTTAAAAGAGAGAGAGAGAGAGAGAGAGAGAGAGAGCGTGAGGTGTTTACGAGAGATAGCGCGAGAGAGATGTCGCACAGTGGTGCCATATACGTGAATCACGGAAAAAATTATATAATTTATTAACTCTTAGCGATCGGGCTTTTTTGATGATTTTAATAGTTTTCAATTGCACACATATCAATATTGTTATATTAGAAGAAATAAAACATCAATATAGATCTGATAAAAATTAGTTATATAATATATTTTTATTTAATTAGTGATGACCAATCTAAACGCGTGTTCAAAACAAAAAAAATATATTTTATAACAAAAGAGGTATTTTATAATATCTTTGAACTGAGCCTACTAGCCCCGGTCTCCTCTAGTCTTCTCGTTATGCATTTATATTCAAATAAAACAAATATAAACATTTTTCCATTTTTTATTATAAATATAAATAATCGCACTAAATCGCAATTGTAATTAATTGCATACGATAATATAGTATGATTTTAAATTTATATAAATTTCTGATTGAAGGGAAATGTAGATAAATGAGATTTATTCAATGATCAAGATCAGTAAGGGGATTTACGATTTTATAATATTATTCTTTGCATAAAAAAAAATCCGATTTAAAAACTGAAGCTGCTATTGAATTACTCAAGATACAATGGCGTATGCCTCATGTACTATTGAATGAGGTTAATAAACTGTCCTTGCTACGAGTATTGGAAAGCGGGCAATTCTTAAACATGAGTTTTCGCGCTTGTGATCTATACGAATTTCCTCTGCTACATAGTACAACCAAGCATTCATGGACTGTGAAAACTGCTTCTCAGCTGGAAAAGCCGCGATATGTGATCTTTGCACTGCAAACTGGAAAAAATATTATGACAAAAGATGTTACTGTATTCGATCATTGTAAATTAGCCAACGTAAAGCTGTATCTAAACTCTGAATCTTATCCCTATGATGATTTAAATTTAGATTTTGAAAAAAATAGATTCGCCCTCTTGTTTGATATGTACTCTCGTTTTCGCAAATCTTATTACGGGTGTGATATTGAGAATGTACTAACTATCGCGAAATTTCTACATTGCGGTCCTCTCGCAGTTATTGATTGTTCGCGACAAAATGATTCTGTTAAAAATTCTACCGTGAGAATAGAGTTTGAATGTAAGGAAGATGTACCGGCAAATATTACAGCATATTGTCTCATCTTGCATGATCGTGTTGTTGAATATTGTCCTTTGTCCAACGTAGTTCGTAAAATTACATAATCAGCAATTATCCCCTCCTCCGATGTAATATAAATGATTGAGATTTTTAACAATCTGCATCAGTCGTCCAACATTCTTGCAACAAAATGGTTGTACCGACGTTTGTGGATCTGCAAGGATTTATTCTCAATAAACGATTTATCGTGAAGGAAGCGGCGATTCTGAGAAGAGGATTCGTTGTTTCACATTATTTCTTCACATGCCCCGTACCATGGGGTGCGCTCATAAAATCGGAGAGACGTCAAGCTTCATGGTTGACTCGAAATCATCATGGATTGCAATGGGAAGATGGAAGCGTTCCCTACTGCATGGCTCAGCGTTTGATTACAACAGCTATCGCTGGTATGATACAAGAAGAAGAAGAGACATCCTCTCTTGTGTACGTAAAAGGCCATGAAAAGCGAGAATGGTTGACCAATATAATGGACGATGCGAGAAACGGTTTCATTATTGAGACCTTGGATGCAAACTATGAAGATATTCCTGCATTAAACAACTTAGATACTACCTATAGCCTACGTTGCGATAAACATGTAAAAAATTGTGCTTTAGAAAATGTATTTAAAATATTTAATTGGTGGTCAAATCATCACAATGATTCGCCACACCCTTTTTTTGAATAAATTAATATTGAAATAATATTATCTTTTGGTAGACTTAAATTCGACGTAACTAGCAAAAGTTTATTCAATTATATTCACAACGTTTCGACCATTTGGTTGTGGTCCTTATCAAGTGAAAAACACTATAACAAAGGATTGACAAGTAATTTTTACATTTAAAACGCATATAAAGAATAAAATAAAACTGAAATTACAAAAGAACTTACTTAATTGATAAACGATGTGGTGGTTAAATTATAAATATATAAATCTAAATCATCAAAGTAATAAAATGTAAATAGAGACAATCAAAGAAAATTAAGTAAGTTCTTTTGTAATTTCAGTTTTATTTTATTCTTTATATGCGTTTTAAATGTAAAAATTACTTGTCAATCCTTTGTTATAGTGTTTTTCACTTGATAAGGACCACAACCAAATGGTCGAAACGTTGTGAATATAATTGAATAAACTTTTGCTAGTTACGTCGAATTTAAGTCTACCAATTTATATTTACCACTAGCGACATATACTATTTCTGAATTAATATTATCTTTGTTCGCTCATTTTCCTCATACGCCTACAAGTATTATATGTCCACACGTGCTCGTATTAATTTCAGCATGTGACAGAATTCTTATGTTATAATTTTTTAAATGTAGTCGATTGAGGTTTGAATGTGATTGATTAATGTTCGATCGAGGTACGAACATGGTTCGAAAGTGGTTCGAAGGTTGATCGATGTATGTACGTGGTTCGATTGATGTTCGATCGAGGTTGATTGATGTTTGATCGAGGTTCGAAGGTGGTTCGATCGAGGTTGATTGATGTTTGATCGAGGTTCGAAGGTGGTTCGAAAGTGGTTGATTGAGGTATGAAAGTGGTTGATTGATGTTCGATCGATGTTCGAACGTGGTTGATTGAGGTACGAAAGTGGTTCGAAAGTGGTTGATTGACGTTCGATCGATGTTCGAACGTGGTTCGAAAGTGGTTCGAAGGTGATTGATTGAGGTACGAATGTGGTTCGAAAGTGGTTCGAAGGTGTTTGATTGATGTTTGAACGTGGTTCGATCATCATGGCGCTGCTTTATATATTTTATATGTATATAATATTTTAAATTTTAAATTCACACGCACACACACACAAGCATTTTGTAAAATACATACACACAAACATTTTGTAAAATATACACACACATAGTTATATAATAAAAATTATTTTAAATATTAAAAAAAAATGTATTTATTTTAGAATAGGTCCTCTCCCCTTCCTCATCCTAAAAATATTAATTAAAAAAAAATATTTAAAAAATTCTCTCTCGCGTCCGCCTCTCGCGCTCTCCTTCGCTGCATCAGCTCTCGCGCTCTCCATCGCCGCATCGTCTCGCAACATCTCTCTCTCGCTCTTGTGATATCTCTCTCGCGTGCACCTCGCGCTCTCCTTCGCTGCATCAGCTCTCGCGCTCTCCTTCGCGTCATCTCGCTACCTCTCGTCATCTCGCGCTATCTCTCTCGCTCTTGCATATACGCCTCGCTGCAACACCTTGCGCTCTCAATCGCCACATCATCTCGCTACCGCTATCTCTCTTTCGCGAACGTCTCTCTCGCGACATCTCTCTCTCGCGTTCGCCTCGCGCTATCCTTCGCATTCCTCTCTCCCCGCGGACCCCTTACCCAAAAAGTTTCATGCGGTCTTTCGCGGATTCCCCTCTCCCCGCAGACCCCTCGCGGACCCGTCACCTAAAATCGCGGACGCTCCCCTCCCCGCGGACCCCTCGCGGACCCTAACCTCGCGGACGCTCCCCTCCCCGCGGGCCTCTCGCGGACCCTAACCTCGCGGACGCCTCCCCCTCCCCGCGGACCCCTCGCGGACCCTAAAATCGCAGACGCTTCCCCCTCCCCGCGGCCCCCTCGCGGACCCTAACCTCGCGGACGCCTCCCCCTCCCCGCGGACCCCTCGCGGACCCTAAAATCGCAGACGCTTCCCCCTCCCCGCGGACGCCTCCCCCTCCCGCGTGACGTCATTCCCCCTCCCCGCGTGACGTCATTCCCCCCTCCCCGCGTGACGTCATTTCCCGCGCCCTGGGTTCCCCTCGCCCCTCACCCCCCCTCATTGCCCCTGAGTTAGAATCGGCATAGTATTACTACTGATATTCAGTAAATTCTAATTTCTAATAATTACTGGTTATAGTTCGGGCTATAACACCATTTAAAATTACTTTCGACTTTAGATTAATTCGATTTTCAATAATATATTTCAAAATTAATTAAGCGTCGATCGCTTTATGAGCTATGCAAATAATTTGTTTGAAACATTTTGTCGTTCGCGTTGCAAATTCAACAAATTGTTTCACAGGATTATGACGAAACACAAAATCGCGCATACATCAACGACAACGCACAAACATTTCGTTTTCCTCCGCGCACGCTTCGCAAATTTTTGTACCACGCAAATGATCAGAACATATTTTTTCACGTTTGGCGTAACTTTAAACGTCTCATCTTGCCGCGTTTCAAAATCATAGAATACAAATGCAACGCGTCCCTTGTTACGTCCGCGCGGAGTCGCGGGGTATAATTCGCGGAGTATATTTTCGCGAACAACGTACTCGGACTATTGCGCAAGACAACGTCGCTTTTCGGAGATTTACTTCCGGGGATTGCCCGCGACGGAGGCTATCCGAATGTATGGTCACGCATCGAGAGCGGATAGATACGAGAGTGAGTAGGAAACACGAATTTGCGTTGTTTAGTCAAAGGTATTCTGGATACCTGTCGAACGAATTGTTAATCGCGTGGAAAACGGTCACTACTGTATTGCCGTCACTATTCGTGTAGGGAGTTTCTTCTCCGTCGAGATACTTTAGATACGCGATTTGACACATGAGACAGTGGTGGTGTGGATCGCGAGTTTGTGTCAGTCTGTTTAAATTACACACGGAACACGTTATTCCAGTAGGCAACTCGCCGATTACGAGAAGGTGCTTTACTGAAATTACCCAATTAGACTTTTCGCTTGTGCTTAATTTGAAGTAACAATGCACAACGCGGCGTCCGTACCATTTTTTTTTTTTTTTTTAACGTGAAGGAAATCCTTTATGGATACCCATGCCCCTCGGGAAAGAAGCATGGGTTATGTGGGACTGCTTGCTCCCCTTAACCGAGCCACGAATAGTTCGGCTAGGGGACCCAAGCTTACCGCACTAAAACCCATACGGTGGCCAGCTCGGGCGTTGTAGGGGTTTCCCGGGAATCTGGCGATTGCACTACTTCCGGGAAACCCCCGCCTGACTATCCCATGGGAGTCACTGCGTTTGGTTACTGCGACTCCCTGTCCCTCGCCATGTTGACTTGGCGAGGGACTTGTCTTCCCGACAGTTTGCGGTGCGGAAGGGCCACACTTCCGCACCGCGCCCCCCTGGATACAACTATATCCCCATGAAGGACGGGACCAGATTCGGATTTCCCGCCCGAAGCCTGATCCCCCTCCCCCTGTGTGGGTTTACTGAGGTAGTCCTAGTAGTGGACTACCTCCTTCACACAGGGGGGTAGAGCTTGCCGCACGTTGCACAGGTGGTCCTCCTGTTCTAGAGGACCACTCGTTTGCTCCTTCCCGTGAGGCCTATTTCCGAGGAGAGGATTCAGGTTCGGCTATAATCGCCTCCTCTGTTCCCCCCCTCCTCGGTCTCCTTCTCTCTCCCGGCCTCGGCGGGTGCCGCGGGTTTCGGCGACGGGGTCGCAACCTGCGAGGCGTAGGTACTCGCCCGTCTCCGTCGTCGCCACTGCTCCCGTCACTTCGTGGGGCGCGTTCGCGCTCCCTTTCTGCCTCCTCCTTCTGCAACATTACTGTTTCGCAGAAGGAGGAGACCGCCTTCCAAGCCTCTTCACTGTCAATCATCTTTGGAATGATGACCGACAGTGAGAGGTCTCACCCACCGCCGCCGTAAGGACACCGCGCTCATCGGCCCATGCCAAACAATGGGCCAATATGTGTTGCGCGGTGTCCAACTCATCCCAACAGTGGTGGCAGTGGGTCGTCCGCTCCTTACCGATCTTGCACAGAAAGTCAGCGAAGGATCCATGCCCCATTATTATCTGCGCAAGACGGTATGACACCTCGCCGTGCGTCCTTTCCACCCACTCTTCTAATACTGGACGCACGGCGCCGACGACTCTTCTCCCTGAGTTGGTCTCGGGAATATTGGCAAGATATTCCCTCCACCTTTCCAGGAGACGTCGTCGGACCTGGACCCTCATGATGCCTTTGACTCTAGCCGTTAACTTGACATTCCGCCTCTGGAGCTCCCGCGTCTGGATGTACGTTTCTTCGTACATCCCCGCGACCTGCTCCATCAGCGGGAGCCCGGCCAGAGTCGTGGCCGCCGCGTGCGAGACCGTTCTGTAGCCGCGAATTACCCTGATCGCTACGCGCCGCTGTATACGTCGCAGTGCGTTCTTGATCTTTCGGGTATTCGCAGCCTCTGCCCATGGGTGCTCCGTATAGGGCTACCGCATTAACGATTCCCGCATACATCCGACGCACTCGACCGTCGGGCCCTCCCAAGTTAGGGAGTAGGCGACTTAGAGCTGCCGCCACTCTCTCCACTTTTGGGCCCAACTGATCGAAGTGATCTATGAAAGTCCATTTTCCGTCCAGGATTAGACCCAGGTATTCATTCGGGTCGTTACTTGGACGGGGGTGTCATCCACCATGACATGGGTCGCCGGTGGCTCTCCTTGAGAGTGTAGGTATAGCGCCTCCGTTTTGTGAGGCGCTACTTTTAGACCCATGCCATGGATGCTACGGACAACGCATGCAACCGCCAGCTCCGTCCTCATCTTTGCTTCCCTCCAGTCTGCTCCCCCGACCAGCACTAACGTGTCGTCTGCATAACAGACGATACTGCAGCCGGGGGGGAGAGCGGTGCGAAGCACATTGTCAAACGCGAGGTCCCACAGCAGGGGGCCTAACACTGACCCCTGTGGGACCCCGCAGGACATCTCCCTCCCGCACTGGAGTCCGTCTCTATTGCGATACTCCAGTCTTCTATCCCGGAAGTAACTCTTTATTACCCTCACGAGGTACGCGGGGACGCAATGCCTTTCCATCGCGATCCCCACTTGATTCCAGGGCAGGGTGTTAAATGCATTGACGATGTCTAGCGACACCGCCATGGCCACCCTGCCCTCTTCCATTTCAGACTCCGCAAGAGATCGGACAATTGTCGCGCTTGATCGCATCAATTGTCGATCTTCTCTCGCGGAATCCGTATTGGTCCTCGTGAAGGTCTGGCCCATCCCGGGACAGGTGTTCGACGAGGCGGTTTGCTACCACTCTTTCGAGTAGTTTCCCCACCTCGTCAAGCAGGCATATCGGTCTGTAAGCGGGAGGAAGTCCCGCTGCACCGCTCCCTTTTGGGATGAGGACCACTTTGGCCCTCTCCCAGACTGGAGGGAAGCTCCCCTCTTTTAGGCAGTCGGTAAAGAGCTGCCTAACGTAGCTCGATACAGACGGATCGTCCAAGGCCAGAACCCAGACCCGTGAATTCCATCCGGTCCCGGGGCCTTATTGCCCCGAGACCTGAGTCTTTTTACAATCCCGACCATCTCTGCCTCCGTGACCTTTAGCTCGTCCTCCCACCCCGCCCGCTCCTCCCGTTCGAAAGGAGCCCGGGCGATGGTGGGGAAGAGCTTGTCAAGCTTCTCCTCAAGGTCCCGGGGGTCCAGGGATTCCGTCACGGAGGGCGCCCTTCGCATTTTGTTCATGACTGTTCTGTATGGACGCCCCCATGGGTCCGAGTTCAGCATGAGCAGATGCTCGTCCCACGCCCTGGCCTTGGCCTTCCTGATTGCCGCGCTGAGGGCGTTACGGTGGAGTTTATAATCCTCGTACGCCTCAACTGTCGCCTCATCGTCGCCGCGCCGCCGAAGTCTGGTGAAGCGACGCCGAGCTCTGGCAGTTATCTGTCTTTGCTCGGCGATTTCTTCGCTCCACCAGTATGCCGCTCGGCGCGGCTTCGCTTTGGCCCGGGGCATGGAGGCATCGCATGCTCTCGTCATCATGTCCCCGAGCCATGTGACCCGGCCATCAATGTCTCCTGGCATTTATGTGCCTGGCCAGGTCGCTGAGGCGACTGCGGCCATCAGCCCGTCTGTGTCGAGCTTTTTGAGGGCCCACCTCTTAGGAGTCTCTGCTCCCTCCTTCCCCTGGACGCGGCTAAGCACCCCTTGGCGGGTGATGTTGACCCTCATCATTATATATAAATGATCCGAGAGGGTCTCGTAATCTGTCACCCGCCACGCCCTGATTCTATTCATCGCAGGGGGGTTTGCCCATGTGAGATCCACAATGGACTCCCCCTGCGGACGAATACATGTGCTTTTCGTGCCTGTATTTTGGATAAACAGGCCGAGTGCCGCTGCCCACGTCTCCAAGAGTCTGCTCCTCGAATCGTTGCGCCGGGAACTCCATAATGCCGACTTGGCATTGAAGTCCCCGGCCACGATAACAGGGCGGCCGGACTGTGATCGCACAGCGACTTCTAGTCCGTCCAGCACCTGCTCAAACTGGGCAGCCCTCAGACTGGGGGTGATGTAACATCCCATTACCGAGATGGGCCCCATTTTACCATGACGCATCCCCATCCATCGCCTATCTTACGGTATGGTGGGGAATTCGTCTCCATCCTCCAAGTTATGACTACGGAGCCCTCGTCGTTAGTGGCCTAACAAGGGTCATTATCGGGCAGCCTGTACGGCTCCGCAGCTATTCCCAAACCACACCCGCCGCCCATTAAGGTCTGTACAAACAGGTCCTGGGCTGCACGGGCATGGTTTAGGTTGGCCTGGAGGAGATTGACAGCCATGTTAACATGTCTTGTCGATCTCCTCCTCGACGACCTCCATGGCCTGTGGCCCGAGTTGGTTCCTCAGTCGCTGGAGACTGGGTTACCTTCTCGGGCCGCTGTGGTTTGGCTCCCTCCATCTTCGCTGGTGCCCCTGTTACTGCAGCGGCCGCCGTTCTTTCCGGACGTGGCTTCCGCTGCTCCAGGGGCTTCTGCGTTTCCTTGGGAGTCGCCGGGTTGACTCCCTCTCCTACCTTCTCCTTGCCGGGTGTTTTGAGAGCTTCCGGCACCCTTGTTTCCTGGGCTCCTCTTCTTGGGAGGGGTGCATAGTGCACTCCTCATTCGATGGTTCGAAGGAACCCCGGCCTCCTCACAAAGCATGCACTTTGAGGGACACTTGCAATCTCTCGCAAAGTGCTCCTCCGTGCCACAATTGTAGCAGGCTTTTCGTCTGTCTTTGTCACTCGTACAGTGCTCTTGGACATGCCCCTTGTTCATGCATTTAAAGCATTGAAGGGGCCTGTCCTTGAGCAGCTCCATTGTCGCATGCACCCACCCGAACTGGATTCTTCGGGTTTCCAGGATCTTTTGGGCGGGTGCAACCGGGCATCGGATCCAGACGGTGCCCATTGTCCGTGAGACGAATTTTATAGGCCCGACTTTGAGGTCATCCGGTCTACATTTGCCTATCTTGGACAGTGTAGCGCAAATTTCCCTCTCCGTTGTAGCCTCATCTAGGCACACGGCGTCCGTACCTATATTTAGTTTTATATTCTTCGCAGTCTGGGGAATTCTTTGACTGCGATTATTTTGAAAGGGTCTGGTTTTCCTCCTTCACTACTAATTAAGTGGCCTAAATAGCCGACCTCTTTTCTCAGGAATTCGCATTTGTCCGGCTGGAGTTTGAGGTTCGCTCCTCGCAACCTTTCGGCTAATTTATTGAATTTAATGTTGTGCTCTTGTAAAGAGCTCGCGTATAGTACGATATCGTCTAGGTATACAAATAACTCTACTCCTTGTAGTCCGGTCAATACCTGGTCCATGAGTCTTTGGAACGTCGCGGGTGCGTTCTTTAGTCCGAACGGCATGCATTTAAACTCGTAATGCCCGTGCGGCGTTGAAAATGCGGTTTTTAGCGCGTGAGACTCATGCATCGGTATTTGGTGAAATCCGGATGCGAGATCAAACACGCTGAAATATTTAGCGCTGCCTAGTTGATCGAGTATTTCCACAATGTTAGGTAGGGGATAGGCGTCGCCGATTGTCTTTTCGTTCAGGGCGCGATAGTCTATTACCATCCGCCAGCGCTTATTACCTTTGGAGTCGGATTTCTTTGGCACTATCCACAAGGGGGAGTTGTAAGGTGAAGCTGACGGCTGTATAACGTTTTCTATTAAGCCTTGTATTTGTTTGTTAATCTCCTCCTTGTGTATAGGCGGAAATCTATATTGTTTGGTATGGACCGGAAGATCGTCAGTCGTCGGGATAGTGTGTGAAACAGTGTCAGTGGAATGCAGTTTATCGGACGGAAGGTGGAACAGATCGTCCTGATTATTTATAAGGTTATGGACGTGTTCCGTCTCTTCCTCGTTTAAGTGTTCGAGCCGCAGCAAAGACTGTATTTCTTCGTTACGGGATTGTACGCTGCTCCCGTTTAATGTTGCGACATGTCTTGTTTGTTTAGGAGTGATCGTTTCGTGCCCTAGGGACGAGATATCGCTCTCTAAACTTTTACGATGTTTAGACAAAGGATGGGTATCCGGAAGAGTGCTTTTATGACTCTGTGAAGAACAGGATATGGAATTTGAGTTAGTAAGGTTTTGAAGACCGGATGTAGAATATATTTCAACCTCGTGGAGCTCAATGCTCGGTAAGGTAATTTTACAATCTTCTTCGCCCGTGTTTATCGCGCTTATATACGCCTTTCCTTCACGGTTGGTAACGACTGCATCTCCTAAGTAGATTTTGTCGTTTGCGTCCGCTGTACATAACCTACGCGTACGTTAGGGTTTTTTACGCGGAGTGGGAGAACGGTGCTCGACCTTGCCGGGATCGTTACGGTTTCATTGTTGACAAAGGCAATTGGCGATCCTTGCCATACGACGCAATGTTTTAGATAATCTATTTTAGTCGCGTTGCGTAAAAAGTCGGATCCTAGGATTCCGCCCTGTGAGATGGGAAAGTCGTCTCGGACAACGTGCAACTTAATCTTGTGACCTAAATATTCGACGTCGGTCGACCCGAGAGTTTTAATTTTACTTTTCGTTATTCCACTAAGGAATATGATAGTATTTGAATCAATATTTGTCTCGGGGTGTATTTTGCTTTGCTTAACAAGGTTCGGCGCGGCTCCAGTGTCTATCATAAAGATTGTTTCTTGCGATAAGCCATCTGCGCATATAGATATAGTGGGTGCGTGGGAGAAGTCGTCGGGACTTAGCATTGTGATCCTTGTGCTTCTTCCTGCTGTTCCGTGACTATCGTTCTTATCGGACGGACTGCTTCCCGAGAGGTTCTCGCTCGAGGTTCGTCCGCTGGCCTCGAGGGGCGAGGGAAGTTTCCCTGCTCTTGACGTGAGTTGTTATACTGTCTTTTCCGGCATTCGTCGATCTCATGCCCTGGGTGTTTGCAATACCGGCACAGTTTAGTGGGCTGACTATCGCGAGGAGGGGCGACGTTCGCGTTTGAATTCGCGTTAGGGGATCTGCGCTCGTTATTGTCACGTCGTCCTTCCGGTTCTCGAGAAATAGCGTGTCTTACATATGCGCCACGGGGAGGAGCGTTCGCGAAGTAACTTCTAGAGCGGTTTCCATCGCGCGGTGGTGCATTGTGGTAATTGGGCGTTGAGCGTATTCGTTTCGCGGCCTATCTGGTTGACGGCGGTCTTGAGTTTTGTATCGCTCTCTGTCTAGCTCTTCTCGTTTCGCGAGGGCCTTGGCTTTTGCAAAAGCCTCGAAGGGGAAGATGTAGAGGCGCCTGTCCATCTGTAACCTATATTGTAGCGGAAGGCCATCGCAAAAAGAGCGCGCGGTAAGCTCATCTACGTCGGTTCTGCGTCGAGGATAGCGGAACGGAGGTCTTTAACGCGACTTATGTAGTCTAGCATGTGTTCGTTCGGTTTGAGATATACTGTGCTGAGCTCTCCGCGGTATTGGTCAATCGTTTTCGCAGATCCGAAGGCGATGTTTAAAAGGTCGATTAGTTGAGTGACGGTTTCACAAGGTTCGTCTTCGACAGCGTAGTTTACTACACTAAATATTATTTTAGTTTGGTTTGCCCGTTGAAGAATTTGTTCATTTACAGTTAATGTAGAACGTTATTGTTACTCTTAAGTGAGACCGAAGAATCTTAAGTTGACGAGAGATATTTCTTTCACTTACCTTTTAGTCGAGCTGTAGTTGGTGGGTGGCAGTTCCACGATGCTTTGGAGCAGTTTCTCGTATTGTTCGTACAAGACTTCAGCTCTGCGTCGGAGATACCCGGATTTGCGGGGGTTGTTTTCTGGGATGTCGAGTGGCGGGAACTCAGGTTTTTCGATGTCGATTTGCGATAATTTCGCGGACCACTCTCTCAGTAGCACGTGTTTAGTGAATAATGCCTCGTATTCAGAATCGTTGTGATAATCTGTGCCAATAATAGCTGAATATTCGTTTGGTTTTGCCGGGTGGTAATAATGCGCGATTATTCGACGAAGCTGATTCTTCCTTCCTGCACGGCGTGTCTTAGCCATTATAAATCATATAGAAAATTCTGGAGACTGCGTTACTTTCACAATAAGTCGACGTGCGGCGGTCCTCACTGTCGGTTATTGTTTCGGTATATAACTGTGAGCGGGTTGTCCTCTCGAAACGGTCAGTACAGGTTCCAGAATTTAATAGAAGAAGTGAATTGTTTAGCGACGATGAGCGGTTCGTCCTCTCTAAATCGCAGCCTAGAATTCGTAATCGATAATAGTTTATTTAATAAGAAACTATACGACACGTGCACGCTGGAGAAACAACTAAATTTAGAGATTTTGAGAATAAAATGTAAGATGTAGGACTAGAAACACGTGAGGTTAAAGATGAGGTTGTATTTTCAAATAAATATTAGGATTGTTAATATAAAACACAATTTATTTAAAGTTAACACTAGACGCACTTAATACAAGAAATCAAACCTTAGAGTTAGAGCTTATTATTAGATTTAGAATTAGAGTTAGAATTCGAACTAGGATTTAGAGTTAGAGAGCGTTCGGAGTAGAACTGCTCTGGTTGGAGTCGCGATTAGAACTGGCTAAGTTTGGGACTGATCTGAGGTCCTTCGTTTCGGCGGCTCGGCGTTGCGGCGGCCCGAGGTTCAGGACGCTTGCCATAGTGGGAGCGCTTGGTGGGAAAGTTCCTAGGCGCTACGCAGCCACGTTAAGGCAGTGATGCAAGATTTCACGCGCGACAGCCACTTCGCGACAGCCATCTTGCAGTGGAGGGGGTAGGTCGGCAGCGCAGAGCGCACCGAAAAGATGAGAACCCTTGTCCTTCGAACATTTGTAGAAGAGGACAGGTATATATCTTTTGTCCTTTATTTTCTTTTGATAGAATAGAGCTACGAATTTCGAGCGAATCCGGAATACTGGCGATAGCGAGTAGGCGATGCAACCCAATATGCAAAAAGAAAATATAAAATATAAAAAATATATTTAATATTATAAAATAATATTAATAAAATTAATATATTTTAAACATAAATTAAGTAACTTATATTTAAAATTTTAATTAAAAATAATTATTAATTAATAATAATTATAAGTATATTTTATATATAAAAATCCACTCTTGGCCAATATATACACCTTTCTATTAAAAAAGATTTTTTATCTTTAAAGAAATAATTGTAATAAAATAATATTTTAATTTATAAATATTGTTTAAGATTTTATTCTTTTTATTCCCTATTTATTTTGTACTAATGTACGACGTACATATTGTTGCTCAACGGAAACTGTGAGAAGGTGGTGGTTTCTTCCGTCAAAAAATTTAAAATATTGTATATTGGGAAATGTATTTCAATCATTATATTCGGCTTCCCGACGAGCCGTGTTTACCTTTTTTGCGCGTGTTGATCGTTTTACCGCGCGTCTCGTCTTGTCAAGCAGCTCTCCAATCAGCTGTTTGACACAATAAAATCTAGCGACAGGTTTTTGACATTTATGTCTTCGAAATTCGTCGAGTCAACTGTAGACCGTTTTACTATAAACATCTCTCGTTTTCGAGCAATTAGCTCTTGATCAGTATATATATTTCGCTTTAACAAATAGTATAAAGTAACGAAAAATATGTGTTGAATTAACGAAGCCCCGAAAAGCTCGTAAGCGAAGTTTTGCAGAAGCTTGGCTTACAGACGACCGATACAAATCTTGGGTATGTAAAGTATCATCTGATAGTAGTCTTTATTTTATTGCAGTGTTACGTCCTGTGGACTGCACGATTCTTTTCTCCTCCCCGATTTACGCAGATTCGCGTTCCGCGAACATATTAATTATAAGACCGAAATTAGTTATAAGAATTAAACGGAGAAAGACAGTGATTGTGAAACAACTCGATCGGTGAGATTACGAAACCTACACTTTGATCAATAAGTCATAGGTAATGTTGAAATATCACGATCGACACACGCTATCAGTAGACCAAAGATCGGAATTAGGAAAGAACTCTTCATACAAGGAAGCAATACGTTGCGCAAAGGGGATTAAACACCGAACGTATGACTATGAGTCACAAGAAAAGAAGACGCCCTTTGCCCTATAGGAAGGGCAGACGAATAGTATAAAAGCAGCGAATCTTCCAAGAATGCTCTCTATTAATTCCGCCTACGTCGTGGCAGTTACACACTTCTGGATCCTCGCATTAAACATATATTTTGTGACCGTCGGGGCTCAACAACCAGCTACCAGTCAACCTACACCTTCGCCCACACCACTCGAAGGAACCATCGATCCTGAAGATCAACCTATAGCTGCCAACCCGCTCACCAAATAATATACAGTGAGTACTTTCATTCTTCTACGATCACGGAAGTGAATAAATCCCCGGAATCGCGACTAAACTTAATAAGTAGTGGAAATCGCTGCCTCGTCGAGCATTGAAACGCGCTCTCCGATTGAAACGAGACGATCAAAAGCCAACGCGAATCCTCAACCGCCTCATAGCACATCAACGTTACACACACACTCATATATAATTGTTTATACATGTCCACAAATTCAAATGTCTAATTCTCCGAATATTATTAAGATTTTATTTTTTTTGAATAAATGATAATTATTTACATTACGCGAATTTAAAGTCTTATTTAAACCCCTGCGTTCCTTCATATATCCCCCGAGATCGCACAAGGTCCTATCCCGCGTAAAAGGGATTTAATTCCCTTACCGAAAAGGACCGACGAACGGACCCCTGAAATAAGCCAGGTAAAAGCGACTATCCAGTCGTTGACCTGCAAAAGGGCCAGACAGTCCGTTCGACCCGAAATCACTCCGATTTCGGGAAAACGCTGTTACGACCTTCGAGCGGCCTTTCCTTCGTGCAGGCCAGGACGTAACATACGTTTAATTGGGGGCTCGTCCGGGATTGAAATGTGTGATCTTTGGGAATAGGAATGAGTAAAGGGACTAGAAGCACAACGGACAAAGACGAAATAGATGAACTTTACAAGACCGCGTTAGAAACACCACACAGAACACACGTGAATCTAAATCAAAATTCACAGCATCTACGCCTCGACACGTACATTTTTTAGGAGATTCTAATTTAACCGAAATAAGTGAATTACCCGACGAATCCGACCAAGTCGAATTTATTGACTCAAAAAATCAGATTTTCAAAATTAATATCGATAATTCTAACGGCGAATCCGGAGGTCCACCAATAAACATGGCTAACGCTAATCCTTTCGCCACTTTAAAATACGCGGTCGAAGCCGTTCCCTTTTTTGACGGTAGTAACACCCCACTAAATTATTTTATTGAGGGATGCGAGGAAGCAAAATCTATGCTCCCTAAAGAGGCAGAGTGTCAATTCGCTAAAATTATAAGAACGCGAATAGTGGGGGAAGCGCGTCGTACTATACAAGATCAAGATTTTAATACCGTAGCTACATTAACAACGTATTTGAAGAAAATTTACGGTCCCTCCAAAAATGTCTATCAATTACAAGGAGAATTAGGTTGCGTTTATCAGAAAAATAATGAAGATGTCGTCACTTACGCGAATCGGGTTAAACTTCTCGGAAAACAAATACTAGAGGCATATCGAAGCTCAGGGAACGCCATGCCTGAACAGGATATAAAAGCAACTATAGAAACAGATATGTGTAAATGCTTTATTAGAGGACTAAAACCCGAAATAGAACAAAGAATAGCACGAGACTTAAACGTACAGGAAACCGTGGCCGACGCGTTAAAAATAGAAAGAGAGCTTCAACAAATGACAGATTTACGACAAGGCGCTAAATCAAGTCAACATTCACCGCTACCTGTTAATCTATCTCGAGAAGTCTGCCAAATCTGTTATAAAGAAGGACATGCAGCAAGTAGTTGTCGAAAGCTCACTCAACTTTCACCACAAAATCAAAATCCTTTCGGAAACACAGGAACGGATATTTTAATCTGTCAAATTTGTAAAAAACGCGGGCATAGCGCAGATAAATGTCGGTTACGCGACCCACGATCTCGACAATCAATTAACGTAATTCAGGAAAAGGTCATTACTTGTCAATTATGCTCTAAGATTGGTCATAATGCAAAATCATGTCGACAGAATAACTTTAATCAACAAACAAATAAATCTTTAGTAATTTGCCAATGGTGCGATAAATCCGGTCACTCGGCTAATAATTGTTGGAAGAAACAAAATGAACGCAATACTAATATCGTGTGTCAAACTTGTAACAATTATGGCCATATCTCTAGAAATTGCCGCTCTAAAATCAATCCAATACCAACACATAAAGACAATTTATTCTGCCGATATTGCAAAGAACAGGGCCATCTTCTCGATACATGTCAATTACGAATTACGAGTAACAATCGCCGCAAAGAAAAAGAGCAAGGAAACTACAACGGACCCTCGACATCGGATGTAAAATCGGGGGCCGAGCGAACATCACACCCATCCGTGCAGCGGCAAGCCAAGTAAATAACTACGAACCCGAAATCAGGCCTGTAACTGTAAGCCTCGACAAACATAGTCGCGTGCCTACGGTACAGGTTGAAATCGATAAAATTACCACTCAAATAACCTTTATGTTAGACACGGGATCCGGACCGAATATAATTAAAGAAAATTTTGTGCCCAAAAATACAAGTATTAATTATTCGAATATTTTAAAATTAAATGGCATAAACAATTATCCTGTCTATACCCTAGGAGAAATTACACTAACACTTTTTGAATTACCGGTATTATTTCACATCGTTGCCAACGATTTTCCGATTCCACAATCCGGAATATTAGGAAACGATTTCTTCAAACAAACTTTTTCAAAAATAGATTACGCTCAAGGACATTTAGATATTTCCGGAATTAATGTGCCCTTTTTCTCCCCGGAAACCATAATAGTATCTCCAAGATCAGAATCGCTATTTTTTGTGAGGATAGAGAACCCTGAGATTAAAATAGGATATATACCGAAATTAAAAATAGAACATGGAATTTTCCTAGGAGATACTATCGTAGAAACTATTTCTGGAAAAGCATATCTAAATGTCATAAGCACTCTAGATGAAGAAATAGAAATTCGCGTACCGACACTTCGTTTAAAATCACTGAACGAACTATTTAACGACGATATCGAAATTATTGATAACAAGAAAGAGGGGTCAGATAACGACCAGACTAACGTTAACACAGACCATGAAGATAAAGATACGATGATATTTAGAGACAATGAGGATGAATTTTCAATAATGATTCAAGGAAAGAATAAAATTAAAAGTAAGAGAGGGAATAAAAATTATTTAAACGAAAATTATAATAATCCAAAAATCCTTTTAGAGGGAAGTTACCAAACCTCTCCTGAAAATTATAATAAATCAAAAATCCTTGGAGAGGGAAGTTACCAAACCTCTCCTGAAAATTATAATGGTCCAGAAATCCTTGAAGAGGGAAGTTACCAAACCTCTTCTCAAAATTTTGATAATCCAAAAATTATTGGAGAAGAAAGTTATAAAAATCTCCCAAAAGAAAAAATTCCTAGAATTTCGAAGGAAAAATGTCAAACCTTGTCAGAAAATTCTAGCTCCGTCGATTCCGAAGAGGGAAGTTACCAAACCTCATTTCATAATTCGACACAACCTTTTTCCAAAAATTCAAAGGATCGTTTATCCCTTCCAAAACTTACATTTCCAAAAACTGGATTATCTGTTATAAATAATGAAAATGAATTAGAAACCTCTCAAGTTACAATGGAAAATCTTCTAAAAGAAGCTCAAGAATATAATAAAGATATTGAAAAAATAAATAATAAAACAGTCAAGAATAAAAAAGGACCGTCTCCAAAAATCTCAGCATCCTTATTTGACAAATCTCAAGAAATTATAAAAAATTTCCCACGAAAACGAAAATTAAATCATAAAGAAAAACACCAAATTAATGTAGAAAATATCGATCTACATAACTGCCTAGTAGTTTCCGAACAACCAAAGGAAACTCGATTTACTCAAATTATGGAATTACTGCGGTTAGAACATCTAAATAAAGAAGAACAAGAGAACGTATTAAAATTAATAACAAACAGTCAAGATCGATTTCATATTCCTGGAGAAAAACTGACCGCTACTCATGTTTTACAACATCAAATAACCACTATAGATGATCGACCGATTAACACTCGTCAGTATAGATTCCCGCCATTACACAAAGAAGAAATAAAGAAGCAGGTAGAAGAACTGTTAGAAGGAAGCATCGTAAAACCGTCTCAATCACCTTATAATACGCCCATATGGATCGTGCCAAAGAAAGGAGACTCGAAGGGAAACAAACGCTGGAGAATGGTTCTCGATTTTCGAGCGTTAAACGACAAAACTATCGGTGACGCTTATCCATTACCCAACATCGTAGATATATTGGATCAATTAGGAGGAGCACAGTACTTCTCAGTATGCGATCTAGCTTCCGGATTCCATCAAATAAAAATGGATCCTGCCGACAGTCATAAAACAGCATTTACCACTCCTTTCAGTCATTATGAATTCGACCGAATGCCTTTCGGATTAAAAAATGCACCTGCTACCTTTCAACGATTAATGGACCTAGTATTGACTGGATTACAAGGCGAGGAATTATTTGTCTATATGGACGACATTGTTATTTATGCTACCTCTGTAGAAGAACATGAACGAAAATATAACGCATTAATAGAGCGACTTCGTAAAGCCAACTTAAAATTACAACCAGGCAAATGTGAATTTCTAAAAAATTAAGTAACATATTTAGGACACGTAATTAGCAAAGATGGAGTAAAACCTGAACAAAAAAAAATTAGAAGCAGTACAACAATTTCCGAGACCCAAAACACCGAAGAATATTAAACAATTTTTGGGACTTGCAGGTTATTATAGACGATTCATACCGAACTTTTCTAAATTTGCAAAACCACTTACTTCTTTACTGAAAAACGACACCGCTTTGAATGAACAGCCGTACAAGAAGAATCATTCGAAATTTTAAAACAAAAATTATGTGAAGAACCTGTATTGCAATATCCTAACTTTTCGAAACCATTTATCTTAACCACAGACGCATCAGGAATAGCAGTAGGAGGAATATTATCACAGGGAGAAATAAATAAAGATCGACCGATCGCGTACGCTTCTAGAACCCTCACCGATAACGAAATAAAATATGACACATACGAAAAGGAAGCTTTAGTTATAGTATATTGCGTCAAACATTTTCGACCGTATTTATATGGGAGAAAATTTACATTAGTCACCGATCATAAACGATTATTATGGTTTAAAAATGCTCAAGACGCAAACATGCGAATATTACGCTGGAGACTAAAATTAGCCGAATACGATTACGATGTCGTATATAAGGCAGGAATAACTAACGTAAATGCAGACGCATTATCAAGAAATCCAATAAATCTAGAAGAAATCGATTGTAAACTAATAAAAGAAAGAAAAACCTTAAATCCAAACAACCCCGCAGATGCATAAATAATTTCAAAAATGTTAGAAGAATCAGATAGCGAAGAAGAAGAAGAGGAAGACGATTTTCATTTATATCTCTCAGATAACGAAGAACCCATACCTGAAGCTAATTTTGTCAAAAACAATAACGATTCTATACCTTTTACACTCGAAGAAATAAATGAACCGACCATAATACAAACTACAGAAAAAGTATTAATACACGATCCACCTAAACAAGACAGAATAGACAAGATACAAGCCAAACTGCAGGACAAGGTAATAAACAAAAAACCACTAAGGAAGAAGATAATATTGAACAAAACAAAGAAAAAAACGACACATCAGACAAGGACCTCGACACCGAAGAGGAAGAAGAAGACGAAGAAGACATTATAAATCAAAATCTAAAGGCAAGGAAAGCGAAACCCAGAATTATCGAAAATAAAATAATTAAAAGCAACATCATAGATTCTCGCGAATTATTATTCCTACGAAAAGATAACGTAGCATATTTTGTCGACACCCAAGGAAATCCTTTAGACTCAGGATCTCAGAAACTTTCCGAGCGAAACGAACTACCAAATTTAGGATCTCTTACCTTGGGCAAAGCCAAGGCCATAAAATACAAACACTACTATCATATCGCGCTACCTGTTAACGACGAACAACGAGTAGGCCCTACGGCAACTCTAGATCACATCTTAAAAACCTTGAAAGATTTAAATAACGTTATCAAAAATTTAAAATTAGAAACAATTAGCATTGCAAAAACCGATTTCATTAATAACGTTCCCTGGAACAATATCAAGGTACAACTACAATTGATATTTATTAACTCAACTACGAAAATAATTATTTGCAATGGACAAATTAAATATCTACCGAAGGATTTGCGTTCTGTCATAATCGACGAAATGCATTGCTCACCAACAGGAGGACACCGCGGAGTAACCAAAACATATAATAGAATTAAACACAATTATTATTGGGAAAATTTGAAATCAGACGTTCAAAAACACATACAACAATGTTTACAATGTCAACTGAAAAAACTCGTTCGAGTTAAAACAAAACAACCAATGATAATCACAGACACGCCTGGCACTTCGCTTGATAAAGTAGCTATGGATATCGTAGGCCCACTACCTAAGACCGAAAGAGGCAACGAATATATTAACATTACAAGATCAGCTAACAAAATATTGTATGGGGATACCGCTACCTGACCAAACCTCAGAAACCATTGCGGAAGCCTTTGTAGACCGTTTTATTTGCGTGCTCGGAGCGCCGAAAGCTATACTTACAGATCAAGGAAGAAATTTTATTAGCGATTTAATGAAGAAAATTGCCAAATTATTCAAAATACGAAAATTTCGCATAACAGCTTTTCATCCTCAATCAAACGGATCATTGGAGAGATCACATCACGCACTCAGCGAATACTTAAAACAATACGCAAACGAGCAAAAACAATGGGACAGATGGATCGGATTAGCTATGTTCAATTATAATACTAGCGTACATACACGAAGCCACAAAACACACTCCGTACGAACTAGTTTTCGGAAAAATAGCACGAGTTCCGTCAAATGAACTTCTTCCACCTGAAGATAAATTAGCAAATTATGAAGACTATTTAATAAATCTTGTCACACAACTTCACACGATTCAACGTAATGCGCGCGAAAACGTAGTAACAGCAAAAGTCAAATCAAAAAAATATTACGACAAAAAATTAAACCCTCAGACCTTTAAACCCGGAGATCAGGTATTCTTGTTAAAAGGACCGAAACCAGGTAAATTCGGAGACCAGTATACCGGACCTCATGAAATTTTAGAGATATTAAATAAAAATAATGTAAAGATCAAAATAAAGAAAAACAGCCGCATAGTACATCCTAATCGTTTACGAATATCGCACATCAAACCAATATCTAATAATAAACGTGGAAACGCGGCTTCATCAGAAGCATCGACAAGCCTATCTGGATGGTCCAAGTAGTACTAGGCGACTGGAGCAGGACAACCTGGTACCACGCGAACGATGTTTACATCCTAGAAGATAGATTCAAAGAATTGCCATGGCAGGCCATTATCTGCGGGTTAGCCTATACCAAGGCCCCCACCAACAAAACCACTTGGCCCAGGAGGACACGCCTTATGTCAACTCCTTCTAGAAAAATAACAAGGATGGATTAACATCATACATCCCTTGAGACAAGGAGCGGCACTCGTAAAACTACATATGAAAACCGACAGCGAATTCAACAGAGCATACAACGTTAGAGTACTTGTCAAACTAGGACATGCAGAGCTGCACACAAAAATCACAGCCGACGTCGAACCCGCCTTATAAATGAAAACATATATATATATATATATATATATATATATAACCAACACGTATACACCAATATTTTAGTTTAATATTCTTCGTAATCGTGAACGTGGAATCATTTTCCATTCTATAGAAAAACTACCTGATCGTCAGTTCCATTATAACAATGCCAATATATCATCAATTCCAATGGACTCCTGAAATAACAGAAGAAATACGGCAAAGACCCATCGACGGCGTGAGACCACAAGATCACCCTGAAACTTATTTAAAATTGATGGAAATCCGATGTGTCATACAAGCACGGGGGAACATCTATCAAAATACTGAAGACTACTCTAAAATCTGCCAAGAATGTTATAATAAAATATCAACCAAGGAGGAGTATATGACACTACCACCCCACAATCTAGTCCATAAGGACTCAGCAGACAACCAAACAAACTGCACTAAGTGCGAAATAATAATCGTACTAATAAAACCTGCAGAAGAATGTATCGAATGTATAGAAGAATTTCTATACGTTAACTACGAACACCTGGTAGACGGATGGGGCCAAGCTGTGTTTCCCAGAAGGAAAGAAGAACGGTAAAAGGAAACAACCATAAATCACTGACAACGATCAGGCAGTAAACCGCGTGTTATTTCAAAAATATTTCACACCTCCTATTTATCGATATGGACAAATAAAGGGAAAAAGATTCCACGCGCACGAAACGCGTCCTTACCAGTAATAAAATAAAATAAAAAAAATGTAAGAAAAGAACGAAAGAATAAGGAAGGGGTTTTGGTGGTCGCCTCTTTCTTTCCTCCTTTTAAAAAAAAAGAGATACATGTTAACTAAAGGAAGCACAATTAACCAACGGGTTAAATGTGGTTCTTTCTACCGATATTCGTAAATCGCGGCAAGAAAATAATCGAAAATTTTTCATTTCTTTTTTGCAAATGTTGTGTTACACCCCCAACATTTGTCTAAGATAGGGGGTGTTACGTCCTGTGGACTGCACGATTCTTTTCTCCTCCCCGATTTACGCAGATTCGCGTTCCGCGAACATATTAATTATAAGACCGAAATTAGTTATAAGAATTAAACGGAGAAAGACAGTGATTGTGAAACAACTCGATCGGTGAGATTACGAAACCTACACTTTGATCAATAAGTCATAGGTAATGTTGAAATATCACGATCGACACACGCTATCAGTAGACCAAAGATCGGAATTAGAAAAGAACTCTTCATACAAGGAAGCAATACGTTGCGCAAAGGGGATTAAACACCGAACGTATGACTATGAGTCACAAGAAAAGAAGACGCCCTTTGCCCTATAGGAAGGGCAGACGAAAGTAGTAATACTATGCCGGTTCTAACCCATGGGGCTCCGAGGGGGGTGCGGGGCGCGGGGGTTCTCCGTGGCGAGGGGTATGACGTCACGCGGGGCGGGGGTATCTCGGGGGCGCGGGGGCTGACGTCACGCGGGTGGAGGGGGATGTTTCGACAAAGGAGGGGGGGGTCTAAGCATGTTCGGCAACTGATTATCTTTGTGATTTATGGCTACCCGAAGCCATAAAACTGTTTTTCATTTTATGGACATTTTATCATTAGGAAAGGAATGAAGATTTTAGGGCCGACGCTGCGACGAACATGTCAAACATTATTTATAGGGGTGCAAATGTAAAAGCGTTGACGTTCGGCAGCTTTGTACCCTCGCGGAAAATCGGTCGTAAACGAGAGCGAAACATTTTCCTAAATATCTTTTAAGGAAGAATTGCGATAATTTTGAGAGGGGTGGGGTTGAAGCTTATGGAGAGAGAGTCTGTCTCCACATCAAAAAGTCTCGAACAGTCGCCGAGCGAAGTGAGTGTAAAAAATAGTGAAAAAAAATGACTGGAGGTTTTCTGCGCCGTACGCTCCCCGAAATAGTAAGTTGTACAATTTATTTAAAACTATTGTACAGAATATTGCAATATGTTTAGATATATATTAAATATTCATATTTTTCAGATGATCTATAACATTGTGCAAAATTTACGGTCGCAACATGTGGTGGAGCAAGGTTTAACTGAACGAGAGTGGGTGAGAATGCTGAGGTGGGAACATCGACAAATGTTTGCAGAAATGTGGTGCGAAACTGCAGAGGCGCGGGAAATGGATGCCAATAACAGTTGGCTATGGGAGAACATGTATGCTCTTCGGGAACTGTTTGGCCTAGAGCCATATCCACCAGAACCTGTGGTGGAAAATTGGAACTAGTAAGTATTTCTTTTTAATTATAAATTATTAAAATAATTAATAAAAATTTTCTGTTATGCAGGAGTCCCCGCCCAGCCGTCGCCTCCGCTTCTCACAGCACCTAGCATTCAGCTGCCTCATCGCCTCGCATCCACAATCGTCGGCTTTACCATAGCCACCTCCATCACCGACAATTTTTATATATTATGATATTCATTTATATTTTCATCTTTATATTTTCATCTTTATATTCTTATCTTTATATTCATTTATATATATTTTTTAAAATTTTATATCCATTTTATATTCACATTTATATATTCACATTTATATACATTTATATCCATTTATATTCTTTTAAACACACACACACACACACACACACACACACACACACACAAATGTATAATACACATTTATTCATAATTAAAAATAATTAATATTAAATTAATATATTCATTTTAAAAATTCCTCTTCTTTTCCTTCACTGCGTCATCTCTCGCATGCGCCTCTCGCTATCTCTGTCTCTCGCGTTCACCTCGCGCTCTCTCTTTCTCTCCTAAGCGCTATCTCTAGCAGTCCCTAACCTCGCGTCATCTCTCTCTCTCTCTCTCTCTCTCCTCGCCGCAACATATCTCTCCTTCACGTTCGCCTCACACCCTCTCTTTCTCTCGCGTTCACCTCGCGCTCTCTCTTTCTCTCCTAAGCGCTACCTCTCTCGCAGTCCCTAGCCTCTCGGTCCCTAGCCTCGCGATCCCTAGCCTCTCAGTCCCTAGTCTCGCGATCCCTAGCCTCTCAGTCTCTAGCGTCACGTTCCCCCTTCCCCGCATGACGTCATCCCCCACAAAGACCGTGCAACGAGCTACGTATGAGAGCTGGGACTGGTTATGGGTGGGAGAAAGATGGAGAATGGAAATGCATGCAAAGAAATTACATCATAATTTAGACTTAAAAACTCTTTATTCTTCTTTTAAATATTTTTTTTCTTACATATTATGGACTAAAAACTAAAGCTGCCAGCTCGCAATCGATGAGCTGATGCTTGTTGAAGGCGTCGCTAGCGCGTATTACATTTGATACTTCTTTAGGATTCGTTACATTGGACGCGATATTTGAAAATTGCGTAAACTTGATATCGACTGTATTGGTAATTTTAACCAATCGGTCAAAAGTTACATCAATGCAAGGATCGAGATCGAACATACGGTGTAACGTCGATTCGATCATCATCATGCATACATTTGAAGATTCAAGACTTATTAACTTGGCATCGTTAATCGTACGAACTCGCACTGTTAACGGTCCAACGCTTATAAAACTGTAGGCATCTTTAAAATCGTTTCGAAGCAGATTCTGAATATTGTGACGTTGCTCGTAGAGTCCTTTCCACGCTTCGAGAGATAGTATCAGTTCCTTTCCTCGATGATCTCCTATGGCGATTTCCACGTAACTCGGTGGATCCACTTTGATACCAATTTCGAGGAATTTAAATTCCGTAGCTGTCAATGCGTATCGTCTGCCTAGTATACGAACCGCACGACGCTCCAATGAAATGCTGTAAAAATGAAATTAGTTTGAAAATAATACAATTTGTAAAAAAAAAAAAAAAAATATAAAGATAGAAAGAAGTTAAACTTACTCGTCACATTTATTCTCAAACGATGGAGTGTCATCACGACTCGGGACGTAATTATTCATAGGTCTGCCGGAGCCATCGCTTCTTTTAGCGTAGTACATATTTCCAGATTTTAAAAGTGAACCACCAGTATGAACGGTTAACGCTACACTGATCGTATAAAATTAAGAATATACGTGACGCTTATTTTTAAAAGTAGTGGGGTAAATGTGGTGGGAGATTCTAGAATACTATTGGCGCTATGAAATTTAGGAGAAGGGGAAACGGCACTCGGATAAAAAGAATTCTTAGAAACGATTTGTGAGGAAAGGATTGGGGAAGGGGGAATAAGAGATAAAACACATTAATGTTTAAATATTTTATTTTTCCAAATCTTGCAATTCTTTCTGGCGTTGCGACCACCAGTTAAATATTTTGAATACATTTTGTAATGCGCAATTCTTAACATGTTTTCCACATCGCATAGTGTTTTTAACATCTAGATTATTTAGAGACTCGATATCGTCGTAATCAGCATCCAAGGTCTCAATAATGAAACCGTTTCCCGCATCATCCAATATATCGGCTAACCATTCTCACTTCTCAAGTCCTTTTACATATACGAGAATGGATTCTTCTTCTTCTTCATGTGGTCCACCAATGATAGCTGTTGTAATCAAACGCTGAGCCATGCTGTATGGAACGTTTCCATCTTCCCATTGCAATCCATGATGATTTCGAGTCAACCATGAGGCTTGGTGTCTCTCCGATTTTATGAGTACACTCCATGGTACAGGACATGCGAAAAAATAATGTGACAAAATAAATCCTCTTCTCAGGATTGCCGCTTCCTTTACAATGAATTGTTTATTGAGGATAAATCCCTGTAGATCCACAAACGTTGGTACGGACATGACGAGATCTCTCTCTTCGATGTATCAGTTAAAAAGAAGAATGGCAACTATCTCATAACACTTTGATTTATATTCTGCTATGCTTCCCCCTCTCTTTAAATTGTTGGTGTGTTTAGGTGATTTTGCGCACAACGTTGGTCAACGGGTTGTACTGGATCACGCGATCATGTATGATGAGACAGTACGCAGTGGTATTCATCGGCACATTCTCCTTACACTCGAATTCCAATCTCACATCCACGGTTGCGCTCTTGACCGATTCGTTTTGTCGAGAACAATCGATGATCACGAACGGACCGTTACGTAGAAACATTGAGACGGTGAGACTCGGCTCGAGATACTCGTATCCATAATAATTCTTGCAGAAACGCGCATATGTATCGTACAGAATCGACCATCTGTTTTTATCGAAATCCAGATTCATATCGTCGTACGGATAACATTCCGAGTTCAGATAGAGTTTCACATTGGTCAGTACTCTGCGTTGATACTCTGCGTTGATAC
>NW_028141550.1:0-28957 GCF_030444845.1 Prenolepis imparis | reverse complement strand
ACAAGTTACATTTATGCTTAAGGAGAATTCGTCCTTTAATAAAGTTTTGCAACTAAATTACAGATATTATAGCAGCAATTCATAGTTCCATGTACAGGAGTGATAAACTTATTTAATATTAGTGCTCCTTCTTTATATATTTTTATGGAAGATCCATATGTCGATAATTTTTTAATAAACTGGAACATGTCACTTTGAGCTTCTTCTACATAACAATGGAAGTTTGTCCAATCATAATAACCGACTAGTAACGTCTGAGCAATTGCATCAAAAGGGCATGTATTAATAAGCATAGTAGAATTTTTTCCAAGAACTACCGGTGCTAAAGTGTTACCATTTTTTAATAAGGGTACTGAGGTTGTGAATTTTGGTTTTAGATGAATATTTTCAACGTCCGGGCACACAGTTAAATATTTTCCACGCTTCTTTGGACTATTATTTTTACCTCTCCAATTTTCCATTTTATTAAGATAGGTAAAACTTAAGTTAGCGCTAGTATCTTCTATATTACTGTCTGAGTCAATAGGATTAATATCAATTTCGTCAGATTTGTCGTGACATTTTAATTGTATGCGCATCAGATACTGAAGAAATTACCGACGAACAAATTAGATGCCTTACTGCACAACGAAGATTAATCCAATTAATAAAAAACGATAAAATGTATGATACTAATTATGATACTAATTATGATACAGACTTTACAAATGAAGATTTGATAGATGATTTAGATGATAAATGCGGTATGAAAATAACAAGTTTTTTGCAATCTATACAAATTGAAAGTAAACCAAGTGATACTGGCGAAAAACCGAATCCATACTGGTGTCCTCAAGTTGGCAGCAATTTATTAAAAATTGTTAGACACTTTCCTTTATGGACAGCAATAATGTCGGCCAGCATAGCATCTTCCGCTTGCAGCGAAGAATATTTTAGGGAATTAAAACAACTTGTTTTTAAAGATGCTAAGTGTACGCGTATCGACAAATTTCTTGTTACACACATTAAATCGCTTGCAGGCGCGGTAAAAATTTTACAAGCTAGTAATTTGCATGCCGCACAAAATAACTCGGATAATTCCGATGATAATATTAATCTAAATAAATCTAATGTTCAATCTTTCTGTATTACTAACAATACTACTATTGAGATAAAAGTCCGGTGAGAATTCTGGTTGGTTGGAGTGAGGCGGAAATATGGGCAGAAACCACAAAATCAAAACGGGCGATGTTTCACACAACAATATAATTCTAATTTATTATAATAATGTACGGCGGCTGAATATCAGCCTTCTGCCAATCAAGAAACGTTAGAATATACAAAATGGAAAATAAAATGTCTTTGGTCTTTATGACGAGAAAAATGTATGGAGAAGTCCGAAGGATATCGCGACACGTGGCCGCCCGAGGAGAGCGGTAATGGCCGCACTGATTGTTATGTCGCACTTGATCTGTTCGTTGAGATTCACTTGTCGTAGTCCGTTGTCATTATGAGAGATCCTATAATCGTTCCTTGGAGATAGAGAGTCCGAGAGATAGCACTGATCCGTTGTAGAGTTCCTGATATTCACCTTTTGATCCGTTTCACTTTCTTGTTCACACGTGTGTAGCTGCGAGAGAACCGCTCGTTGTTGCCAGAAAACGAAGTACAGAAACGATGATAGCGAGATCCTTTGAGAGACGACATGTGCGCACGATGATTGATGTGTTGCTACTTGATTGGCCTAGTTACCTCAGGGAGATAGCCCGTGATTTGTGGGCCGTGGGAAAGGGGGAGCGAGAATGCGTGTGAAGTCAGAAAGAGAGAAAATGAGAGAGCGAGTGATAGCGGGTGAGTGGGAGTGAGAACGAACAAGGAAGAGGTCGTTTAGGAGTTTAGATATTTTCCAAACAACTATAAATAATAATGACCCATTTCCGATGACATAAATGATCCTCCAAATAGCTCGAAAGATTTTAAAATTACCACTGAGAACGATATTAGCGTGTCTGATAATTCTATCGCGCCTATTGATATTAAGCCTATTGACTCAGACAGTAATATAGAAGATACTAGCGCTAACTTAAGTTTTACCTATCTTAATAAAATGGAAAATTGGAGAGGTAAAAATAATAGTCCAAAGAAGCGTGGAAAATATTTAACTGTGTGCCCGGACGTTGAAAATATTCATCTAAAACCAAAATTCACAACCTCAGTACCCTTATTAAAAAATGGTAACACTTTAGCACCGGTAGTTCTTGGAAAAAATTCTACTATGCTTATTAATACATGCCCTTTTGATGCAATTGCTCAGACGTTACTAGTCGGTTATTATGATTGGACAAACTTCCATTGTTATGTAGAAGAAGCTCAAAGTGACATGTTCCAGTTTATTAAAAAATTATCGACATATGGATCTTCCATAAAAATATATAAAGAAGGAGCACTAATATTAAATAAGTTTATCACTCCTGTACATGGAACTATGAATTGCTGCTATAATATCTGTAATTTAGTTGCAAAACTTTATTAAAGGAGGAATTCTCCTTAAGCATAAATGTAACTTGTCAGAATTGCCAACACGCACAAAATAACAACTTTAATATTATAGATATTAATGTCAAGCCGTTTTATAAAGAAAATATGCGCGCCTTACAACATTCGATAAATGAAAAATATATTTACAAGAACAAAAGATGTATTCGTTGTGACGGAGAAAACATAGAATGTTCAGTTATTTGTGGTCAACTGCTTTTTATTGATATAGAGTGTTTACAATCGACACATCTAGCAAGAAACTTAAATATATCATATTGGGAAGGAACATTCACATTGAGCCACGTACCCGTAGATCTCCTATTTCATGATTGCATGTATAAATTGCTTTCCGTTATAGAGTATCAAGGCACATCAGATGCAGAAAGTGTAGGGCATTATATTGCAAACATACGCAGGCTGACAGAAAAATGGGAAGTTTATAATGATCTCTGTAGAGATAAAAAGCCGCTACTGGCATCACAAAGAATGATGTTACAAAAAAAGAAATTATCTTTATTAATATATATTAAAATATAAAACACACTATTATTATACATATGTGTCACATCTTAATTATTCATTTTAAGTTCGTTTAATGTCTATAAAACAAAAATAGTTTTAAAGTTTAAAAGGAAAAAAATTAAAAAACCTAAAAAAAAATAAAAAAAATAAAAAAATATATGTAAAGTTTTAACATATTATTTGCATTTTAATATATTTATATATATTTACACTTCACAATTTACACACACACACACACACGTTTTTATTTTACTATGTCAAAGCATTTACATTTAAGTTTTTGTTATTTAGTTCCGCAGAAGTAAAAAATGATTAACTAATAAGACATAAATTTTTAATCAAAGAATATTCATTTTTCAATTTTATTTTGAGTTTAATTAAAGTTTAATTTTAGTTTGAGTTCAGTTTGAGAATTTTAATTTAAGTTTAAATTTAATTTGAGGTCAGATTGAGAATTTTATTTCAATTTAATATTTTAGTTCAATTTTAGTTTGAGTTCAGATTGAGAATTTTATTTCAGTTTAATTTTTTAGTTCAATTTTAGTTTGAGTTCAGATTGAGAATTTTATTTCAGTTTAATTTTAGTTTAATTTTATATCAAACCTGCAACTTATTTTTTTTACATCTATACCGTAGATTTGATATAAAAGATTCCGCAATTAAATATACAAACGATTAGAAGGCAACATCCGCGTCACAATTCAAATATCTTTAAAAATAAAAAAGTTAGCTCTTACCCCTACATTTAGAATCCGGTACTTCCACCCCCGTAGGGATACAAACGAAACGAAAAGCGGTACAAACGGGTACAAACGATTACGAAACAGCACCCGTTTACAGAATTAAAATATCTCTCAAAATAACAGTTGGCTCTTACCCCTATTTTAAAAATTTGGTATTTCCATCCCCGTGAGGGTACAAACGAAACGAGAGGCGGTACAAACGGGTACAAATGATGCTGAATCGAACTGCATCAAAAAAATTACGTTATCTTAAAGTGGGGTGCTGGCGATTTTTCAACCCTTAATAACTTTGGGGTACAAACGAAATCAAAGACGGTACAAACGGGTGCAAACGAAGCGTAATCGAATGCTTTTTTAAAAAATCCATTTTCTTAAAGTCGGGTGCCAAGTTCACATAGGTGAGTAATACAAGCCAATCTTAACCACTCGGGGCCGGCGCAAGACCTCCTGCTACAATACATGGCGCAGGAGAACTGTGGCCTAGGCATCCTCTCGGAGCCGTACAATGCCCGAGAGGGTCCCAGGTATGCCGTTAGTTTGGATGGCACGGCGGCCATCACGTGGAGAGGAGCCACAAACTCTTCCCCAATGGCGATGCATACCAGAGGGAAAGGATTCGTGGCAGTGACCTGGAGGCTCATCGCAGTCATATCTGTCTACCTTTCACCGAGTCTGTCGCACGAGGAATACGCGCGCAGATTGTGAAGGGTGGGCAGATTGACCAGAAGACTCTCTCCTAGTCCAATCATCGTTGCGGGAGACTTCAACGCTAAATCAGGCGTCTGGGGGTCCCCGCGGCAGGACAGGAGAGGGGGCATGGTGTTGGACTGGGCGGCGGACTTCGGTCTCAATGTGATAAATTCTGGCGCACATAATACGTGCATCAGAATGCGAGAGGGTTCAATATCGTCGATTTGACTTGGGCGAACCCCCTCGCAGCCAGAATCATAAGAGAATGGAGGGTAGCGGCGGAGAGGGAGACACTCTCCGATCATGAGCATATAACCTTCTCCGTTGCTGCCATCCCCCGAGAGACCGTGGCCCGCCGCCGGGACAAGGAGTCCCGTGCCAAGCGATGGGCCCTCAGAAAACTAGACGGAGATGCCTTCATGGCATCCATTTTACCCAATATTTTTACCCAATATTACTCGACATCAATATCTATCGCTACAACGAGTTTCGTTCAAATCGATTGGCATCACGTCGTAGCCTCCCCTTGTAAGAAGGGCGTACTGGAAGAATTGGACGACACAAGCTCCGCTGGGTCATGGGCACCATGGAGGCTGCGTGCGAAGCCTCCATGCCCAGGACCAAGTTCCGGCCACCAAAGAAAGCCTACTGGTGGTCGGAACAGATAGCGGAGCTATGACAAAGATTGGTCCGAGCCAAAAGACGGGCCAACCGATGCCGCAACCAGGAAGGACACGAAGAGGCATGGGAAGATTATAGGTCCCTCAGGGACGAACTCAGACTGGAGATCAGGGCAGCGAAAACGAAGTCATGGGGAGAACTGCTCTCCTCTCTAGACAGAGATCCATGGGGGCGCCCCTATAAGCTAGTGCTTGGCAAGCTTAAACAGGTGGCGTCCCCGGTCACAGAGACCATGGATCCGCTCTTCGTCCGACGGGTCATTGATACCCTGTTTCCAATAATGGAGGATGGTTACAATGACCCAATCCCCGAGAGGAATATAGAATGGGACGAGGAGCTGATGCACGTCTCTAGAGGAGAGCTGCGGGATGTCATCAGGAAAATCAAGAGCGCCAAGGCGCCCGGACCTGACGGCATCCCAGGAAGGACATGGCGCCTTGCTCACAAGGATCTCCAGGATGATATGAGGAACCTTTATACCTCATGTCTCAGGGAAGGCAAATTCCCCCCAGTATGGAAGGAGGCAAACATAGTCCTCCTTCCGAAAGAGGGCAAGCCGCGGGACCAGCCCTCCGCATACCGGCCGATATGCCTTTTAGACGAGGCGGGCAAACTCCTTGAAAGGATTGTTTGCGACCGCCTCGTCTGGCACTTGACTCGGGAGGGCCCGAACCTCAATAATGATCAGTACGGATTCCGGGTTGGGCGCTCGACAATTGACGCAGTCAAGAGAGTGCGCTCAATCGCGGGATCCGTCATGGAGGAGGGCGGGGTGTTGGTGGCGGTGTCATTGGATATCTCCAATGCCTTTAACACCCTGCCCTGGCGTCGGGTAGGGGTAGCGCTGGAACATCACCGAGTGCCCCCCTACCTGATAGCCATGGTTCGGGATTATTTCCGGGGTAGGAAAGTCTCCTGCTACGACCGGGATGCGGAGAGGACGGAACGAAGTATGTCGTGTGTGTTCCACAGGGATCCGTGTTGGGCTCCTGTGGAACATCACATACGACGGGGTTCTGCGAACTGCCCTCCCCTCCGGCTGTCATGTCGTCTGCTATGCAGACAACACTGTTGACTCCTAGCCGGAGGGAGAAACTGGGGGGAAGCAATAGTAAGGGCCAACTGGGCCACGGGAAGGGTGATAAACACCATAAGGACGGTAGGGCTCATGGTGGCGCCCCCTAAAACAGAGGCAGCCTTTTTCCACAACGGAAAACATGGGGCGCCACCAAGAGCCCGAATAAGGGTAATGGACACCCCGATCGAGGTGGGGGCCCACATTAAATACTTGGGCCTCCACCTGGACAGTCGGTGGACGTTCGGCGAGCATTTCAGACGAATCTCCCCCAAAGTAGAAAGGGCGGCCATGGCCTTGGGCCGCCTACTACCAAACCTTGGGGGACCGGCAGAAAATGTTCGTCGACTGTACGCTGGTACCGTGCACGCCATGCTCATGTACGGTGCCCCCGTTTGGGCGGAAAAGGTGGGGGCCACTCGACGCCTGCGTGACGCCTTAAGGCAATTGCAGCGCCGGGCGGCCAACCGCATATGCCGGGGGTACCGGACAGTGAGACGGCTGGACGGCAGTGGGGGTGCTCTCCGGAGTGCCCCCTACGGAGCTCCTGGCCCGCATGTACTCAGAGGTATACTCCAGGATAAAGGAGCTACAGCGGGCAGGAGTTCTCATCACCGACGGTATCAGACGTACAGTGAGGGGACAAGCCAGACGAGTCCTCATAGACAGATGGCGGGGCATGCTGGAGGATCCCAACTTGCCCGGCCAGAGGACCGTCGAGGCTATTAGACCTCATCTCGTCCACTGGCTGGACAGATCCAGAGGAGGGGTGTCCTACAGGATGACCCAGGTATTCACCAGGACATGTCATGTCGAAAAAGTCATGTCGCAGAAGGAGGAGACGGAAAGGGAGAGGAAAAAGAGCGGGAGAAGGGGGAGACTTGTTCTCTTCCCTGAATCCCGGGACGACCCCTCCTGGCTGCCCAGGCGAAGAGGTCGCTGTGGTGGAGGCCGGGGGAGGGTCGGGCCCCGTCTCGCCCTAGATAGTACTGGGGTGGGATGAAGTCACCGGGGGGGAGTGCTGGACGTTTAAGTCTGGCGCTCTGCTCCCGGAGACCTCGAGGGAGGGATAAGGGCGGATTCCCACGGCGTAAGTCCTGGGGAGTCGCCCGAACCTCGAGGAGGGCCCTCCGGCTGACGGTCGGATCCGCTGCACCTTGTGGGGGACGGAGGGGGCCGCGGCCGAAGGGCGGGGGCCCGGGGCTCGAGCGGGAACACTCGAGCCCTGACCCCACCCCCCAATACCAATGGGAGGGCGTGACGTGGAGCCGGTGTCCGCTCCGCGTCACAACCCGGTGGTATCAGCACGATGACGGACGGGGAGATGTCTTGGCCGCAAGGTTAAGGCATCTCCCTGGAGAAGGCTGGGCGGGGGGGGCGTCCGGACGGCATGGGATACCAGCATCCCGGGCGCCCCCCAACCAACGCCCGAGAAGGACACCCGCTGGGATTTTAGTGCGGTAATATTCTGTGATTTATCACGGGGAAGACTTCGGTTTTTCCTGGGATAAGCAGAATGAGTCCCACATAACCCATGTTCTCATCCCGGAGGCATGGGTACCTATAAAAGGTTTCCCCAGCGAGTAAAAAAAAGGCGCGAAGCGACATCCCGGAAGTTATGCGAGAGCAGTTTCCGGGGTGTCGTCGCAAGCGCAAGGTTGCCACCGGTGGGGTTTAGTCGGTAAGAGTCCGGCACTACCCGAAGCCTCCCCCGAGGTAGAGGGTGTTCTATGCAGGATTCGAAAAAAAAACAAGATAGATAGATAGATAAATAGATAGATCCCCTCACAGGCATCTTAGACGAGTCTAAGATGTACGGGCATTAGCGCGCCCGAGATACCGGAGCTTAGGTGAAGGAAAACACCGAAAAAACACCCGGAGTGGAGACTCCGTTAGTCTGGTAAGAGAATCTCCTAAGGGAAGAAAAACCCTGACAGAAAACCAATGTTTCAGAAACCATGATGGAAAAGAAACAAGAGAAGACTGCCTTAGAGTCACGGATGCTTAAGGACCGGGGGGTATTGTCCCGGCCACCTCCTCGTCGTCATCAGACGTCGAGCCATCTGGTACCTTGCCAGCGAGGGTGCCAGAGGAAGTGGCTATCGCTCAAAGCGCTGTGGAAGAGCAGCAACCCCGAAGTGCGGCACTACGGTATTTGGCGGACAGCGGGAAGATTCCCTTTGTTGTTCTGGAAAGGCTCGCGGTTCATATGGGGAAGAAGTCGCCGCTTCCCGGACCGTCGACGGATATTTCACCATCGGTGAGCCAGGATGAGGAGGCTCCGATGGTGATTTCGTCCGACACGTTTCCGTAGCCAGTAGTGGAGAAACAAGCGGATAAGGGTGAGTACAACCTCCACTCTATTAAAAAAACGCGGTCGTCCGGCTAAGACCGGTGATTATGTTGGCATTGCCGAAGCCAAGGAGCGGCTTAACGTTGCCAAGAAAGAGGAGATCCTGTTTAAAGAGATTGAGAGGATTTTGGATCCGTCCACTGGTCCCGTCCTCTCCGCTGTGAGCCGGGGGAATATTCCATCTCGGGAGACGTTTCGCGGGGGTCTTGCGAACGTCTCCCCGCTGGATTTACGGAATCTGGCGCGGAAGTTTGTGTGCCAGATTGAAAAAGTATCTGAGGTATCCGAGGGTCTGGATAACTCCTTGGCTAGGGAGCTTTTGATCTCATCTTCCAGGCTGGATGAGATCGTGGGAGCTTTCGAAGAACGCCTATATGCTGCTGCGGATTCGCAGGTAAAGGGGTTATGGTCCGAAAATGAGGGCCTAAGGTGGCGCATATTAGGACAAGGAGGTCAACCGTGTTAACGGTGAACTAGGAGCCCTTCGGGCTAGCCTCCTTTCATTGGGGGCAAAATACGATGCCCTACTTTACAGTGGGGAGTTGCAGAGCGTGGAGCCGGCAAGGGGGAAGGAGAGCCCCCTCCATTGCTTGTGGAAGGGCCTCCTCTGACCGCTGCCATAGCGGATAGATCCCCGTTTGCGGAGGAGATCTCGTCGCTCCTGGATCGAAAACTTGTCGATCTCAGAGGCGATATTGTCTCGACGATGGCGGCCGCTTTTCGACTAGAGCCTGTCGGTGCTCAGGCTGGGGCTCCTCCTCCTGAAGGAGTTTCCAGATTTTTGGGTCCGACGGGCAGTGTTACGGGCTCTATTGCGCCCGTTGCTTCTCCCGCTCATGGGGGCTCTGTGCCCTCTGCGTTTGCGGAGGGGTCCTCGGATGCCCCTGGGATCGGAGGGAGGACTAGGAGGAGAGCCAGGAGGCTCCGTACAGGGTAGAAAAGAATGCGCGTTGGCGCTGCGGCTTCGGATGCGGGGGCTCCTCGCAAGCGAGTCCGTATTCGTCCCTTGTCCACGGCGGCGGTGGCGTTGACTGTGGTCGGGGGGGGGGGAAGGATCGGCCCACCTATGCCTCGGTTCTGTCCGAGGCAAAGGAGTGGATCGACCTTAAGAAGATTGGCATCTCGGGGATGGGGATGTGTCGAACGGTAACCGGGGGTTCGCTAATCCAAATACCCAGTCAGGATGCGTTTACCAAGGCGGACCAGCTTGCTGGTCGGCTGAGGCAGATCTTCGACGGGTCTCGATACGTCTGGATATCACGTCCGGTACGACTGGAGGAGGTGCGTCTAAAGGGTGTCATGGCCTTTTCTTCTCGCGAGGACATCCTGAGGGAGGCTGCTGACGTCGAGAATGCGATGTTGGGAACATCCGGGCTGGGTTAGTCCGAGGTACCCCAAAAACTGACGTCAGCACAATTTGGTTACGCTGCCCCGCTAAGGTGGCGCGCAAGTTGGTGGCGAAGGAAAGGCTTCGTGTGGTGTAGTCGGAACTGACAGTAGTTCCGTTGGCCCGCCGCCCCATACAATGCTACCGTTGCTTAGAGTTTGGACACGCGGCCCTGAGATACAGTTCCCTCATCTGGATCGAGGGGACTGTTATCGCTGCGGCAAGGTGGGGCATAGGGCTGCCGGCTGTTCGGCGCCGCCACACTGCGTTGCCTGCGCGGGCAGGGGCAAACTTGCCAATCACAGATTGGGCTTAGGGGTGTGTGCCAAGTTGGCCGCCCTTCCAAAAAGGCACGGTGAGGAGCGGATGGGTGCCGCTTCTCAAGATAAAAGACAGGCCTCGGGACGCCCGGATGGGGGTTCTTGCGAGGGCACATCCACCGAGGGAGAAGAGCAGGGGGATATGGAGGTGAACCCGGTGGACGTGGGTCTGCCTCCCTCTCCCATACTCGGTATGTAATGTTTCGTCTAATGTTATGGGGGCTGCGGCCTATGTTGACGGCTTCGGCCGGTCTGTATGGTCTGGTTACGCCCTTCGTTAGTTGGTCCATTTTTGTACGTGGTTATTTATTTACTTAATGTGGATAAGGACTGCGGCCTATCTGACTCGCCTCGCGGGTATGTTAGGTCCGGTTACGTCCTTTTAATGAGGTGGCGTTCGTTATCGTCGTTGTCCAGTGGTGGTCCTTGGACCATTAGTTGTTTCGGATGCAGGGGTGATTGGCATAATTGCCGGTCATCCCTGCTCCCATTGTCTATGTGTAGGGAACATGGAGGATGCGGCCACTCTGGTCGGCTAAGGCCGGCATGCGTGGTTTCGGTTACACTTTGTGACGTGACGGTTTTACGTCCGTCACAGGGCCGGAACGGCCCGGCCGAGAAAGGGTCGAGAGGGAGGAAACGAATTTTGGGTCGGCGAGCGACGAACTTTTCTTCGTCGACTCGCCTTTAGTTAGTTAAGTCCCGTAGGTTTACCGAGTGGAAGTGAGTGGTCGGAGAAGGCTCTAATGTATCAAAGGGAGCAGCCATCGTGGGATGGCGGAATTTGCAGCAAGAGTGGACGACCTGGGTGGAAGCGGTGCGCTCGGGGACGCCGGATAACACGATCAAGTAAGGTATTTATTGTCAAATAAATAGAATAAATACGCAAGGGCCCGTTACTTCCGGATACGTTTTACAGCCTCGGATAGCGGACGGAACTAAGCGGAGCAGCACATAAAAAGGTACCGACATCTCGAGACAGGGATGGCTACTCCAGTGGGGCCGCCGGCATCGTCCCGAAGAAAGCGGAACCGTCGGAGACTGATCACCTCTCGGCGGGTTCCCCAGCAAGTCGACAGCCATTAAAGAAGGAGAGAAGCAGTTATTCGGAACGTGCAGCGAGCAGCTACATTATCCGCACCAACATTCCGAAAAGTACCGAGAGCAGTTCCGAAAATACCGGGGCCACGAGGCCCACAAGGATCGACTATCGTCGACAGAGGATCAAGGATCGATTATAGGCGGCGCGCGCAGCGCCACCGACGCCGGATACCGGCGTGCCGTGAGTCGTACACTGTTCGACGAGACTGCGGCGTGCGAACCACGTGAGACACTGACGGACCTCCATATATTGTAAGGCCACCACTTTCGAAATCTCGGTAAGAGCGAACTCGGCGGGGACTCGCGTCTCTAGTAACACGGCAAAAATTGTTACCTAGGTTATTGTTAATTACTTTCGTTACCGAGCACTCGGGAGTGTGCAAAACGCGAGGCCCGTACCGAGATTCGCCATTAATGTAAGAATTGCGCCGCCTCTCTCTCCGTGGAGAGTCGTACCGAGTCGACAGTCCAGAATTTTGTGTATAAATGTTAGTCTAATTATTTATCGAGTTTCGTCTCTCTGATTGTCTTGTATCGAGTATTTGAGTCTTGTAATTTGGGAGATGTCTTTCTCCCTCGCCTCCTCGATTGAAATATAATACGGGATATGTTCCCCTCGGTAGCGATAAATATCAGACCACAATTGTTTTGTAATACCTCGAATGTCGAGGATCTACCGAGTCACGAGGCCGTAAATGAATAATATGAAGCATTAATCCATTTTCTTATACGAAATATATTTTCTTAATTTTTATTGAAAGATTCCGAGTTGCTGATTTAATGACTCTCCTTCTCTCCGAAGCCCCGAGTACGATTCCCCGCATTAAGAATCCCGCCCCTCTGCCAATTAAGAAACTGAGTTACCGAGCTTAAGCCGTCACTATCGTAGAATTAATTATCGTGTTATTTTGAGTGGTGCGGCCTGACCGTACCTGGCGCCCAAGCAATCTGTCGAATTTTTGTGTATAGAGATACCGAGAAAAGTGACGAAGTTGCGCGGCACTAGGAAGAAAAGTCCGTTGCAAATTTGGCGCCCAACGTGGGGCCCAAGGGAAAATTATTTTTAACCTCGGTTAATTAAGAAATTTGAGACTTGGCTTAAGCGACGGAGATAAGGAGAGGAGTCAGGAGAGAGATAGGAGATTTCTTTGCGTTGGCTATCGCCATCACGGCCGTTCCGTATTTCCCAAACATTTTTCGTTTGCCTTATTATTTCCTCAAGATTTTTTTCTGTTATCTATGTGTATTTCCCGCCAGTATTTATTGATATATTTTGAGCTGGGAAAAAGATTTTCCTGTGAGACGGTTCTTGCCGAGACGAGTAAACCCCGAATTTAGAGTGCCATCGCGTATACATTGTTTCTCCCTCGAGGCGGAGAACCGCTGCGCGGGCTCGAGCACGCATTCCATTGAAGCTCGCGCGCGACACGGTAAACACCGCGTATCGGTTACATACAATAATGTTGTGTATCCTTATACGTTTCCTTTGCGACTCGGTGTGTGATATAGATTATTCGGGTAAAACCTTTGCGGTGTCGGAGATTGTATAGATGTCGCACAGTGGTGCCATATACGTGAATCACGGAAAAAAATTATATAATTTATTAACTTTTAGAGATCGGGCTTTTTTGATGATTTTAATAGTTTTCAATTGCACACATATCAATATTGTTATATGAGAAGAAATAAAACATCAATATAGATCTGATAAAAATTAGTTATATAATATATTTTTATTTAATTAGTGATGACCAATCTAAACGCGTGTTCAAAACAAAAAAAAATATATTTTATAACAAAAGAGATATTTTATAATATCTTTGAACTGAGTCTACTAGCCCCGGTCTCCTCTAGTCTTCTCGTTATGCATTTATATTCAAATAAAACAAATATAAACATTTTTCCATTTTTTATTATAAATATAAATAATCGCACTAAATCGCAATTGTAATTAATTGCATACGATAATATAGTATGATTTTAAATTTATATAAATTTCTGATTGAAGGGAAATGTAGATAAATGGTGAGATTTATTCAATGATCAAGATTAGTAAGGGGATTTACGATTTTATAATATTATTCTTTGCATAAAAAAAATCCGATTTAAAAACGAAATAAATACGCTTTTATAAAGTTATTATGTCAAATTTGTGAATTCCGTACAATAATTTTCAATATAAGATCTTCAAAAAAAATTGTAGGAATATATGGAATAAAAGCATAAAAATTTCATATTCGATGATACTTTAAAATTTTCTTCGGAACGACTCTAATGATGTCCACAGTTTTATAAGCGTTGGACCGCTAACAATGCGAGTTCATACGATTAACAACGCCAAACTCATAAGTCTCGAATCTTCAAATGTATGCATGATGATGATCGAATCGACGTTACACCGTATGTTCGATCTCGATCCATGCATTGATGTATCTTTTGATCGATTGGTTAAAATTACCGAGACAGTCGATGTTAAATTTACACAATTTTCAAATATCGCGTCCAATGTAACGAGAATCCTAAAGAAGTATCAAATGTAATACGCGCTAGCGACGCCTTCAATAAACATCAACTCATCGATTGTGAGCTGACAGCTTTCATTTTTAGTCCATAATATGTAAGAAAAAATATATAAATAAAGAGTTTTTAAAGTCTAAATTATGATGTAATTTTTGCATGCATTTCCATTCTCCATCTTTCTCCCACCCGTAAGCAGCTCTCATACATAACTTGTTGCGGGGTCCTTGCGGGGTCTGACGTCATACGGGGAAGGGGAAACGCCAGGCTAGAGACTGAGAGGTAGCGTGAGAGAGAAGAAAGAGATAGCGCATGTGAAGGAGAGATATGTCGCGGCGAGGTACACGAAAGAGTGACAGATAGCGCGAGACTAGGAACCGTGAGAGAGATAACGCGAGAGAGAAGAAAGAGATAGCGCGAGGTGCATGCGAAGGAGATTTTTTTTTTAAATATTTTTTTCCAATATTAATAATAATAATTCTTTTATAATAATATTCTTAATATAAATGAGAGGAAGGAGAGGAATTATTCTAAAGTAAAATATGTGTTTTTATGTTTAAAATAATTTTTTTTTTATTCATAAAATAGGTATGTGTAATATTTATAATTTTGTGTGTGTGTGTGTGTGTGTGCGTGTGTGTGTGTGCGTATGAATATGTGTGTATGTGAATTTAAAATTTAAAATATAAGAATATATAAGAATATAATAATATAATATGAATATAATATAAAAATATAAAAAATATAATAATATAATATGAATATATAAGAAAAATACAAATAATAAGATAAATAGATAAACAATATAAATTTAAAATACAAAATATAAAAATTTTAATGCGTCGGCGGTTGAGTAGCGGCTTGCGAGGTGGTAGGGCGGTGGCAGCGAGGCGGTAGAGGACCATTATGGGACAGCAAGGGGTCCCTTCTGCATAACAGAAAATTTTTTTTTATTAATTTATAAATATTTTAATTTATTTAAATAAATACTTACAAGTATTACATACTACCTCCATGACAGGTTAGGGAGAATATGGTTCCTCAATATCTCGGTCTGAAAAATTATAATGGTTCCTCAATATCTTGGTCTGAAAAATCATAATCTGATGATTCGCATAATGCCGATGGTGATGGCATATCCATTCGACCAATATATGGGTCCTCAGATCCTTTAAAGTAAACCACACAGCTTTTATAGCGACGTCGAAAGCATTTGATATTGTTGTGTGCTCTGAAGCATTTAGATAAACCTCCAGTTGTTTTTAAAATATCTTCATGAATTTCTATAAAATGGGCCAAATCTTTTGTTTGGGGTTTCTGTACACCGAGTTCACGATTTCGTAGAAACTGTACCACCGAAGACACCTTCGATTTTTTCTGACTCGCCATTTTCACAACACTTGTAGAATTCTCACTTTAAGTGTCCCAGCACAATCTCCAAAAGTTTATTTTGTGCAAATAGGACACATATCACATGGAAATATCTGACACAATGATTTTCTACAATAGCAACACCATCGACAATCCACTGCATTGTGTAATTTAATCACATGCTTTCGTACAGCATACATGTGTCCGAAATCTTGAATAGAGATCATACATGAAGTACATAAAGCCAGAGCACCACCCGTAGAATAATAAAAGTATATGGCGCAAACTTTTGTACGTCCGTTTAGCGCAAGGATTTGTGAATTAGACACTACCTTGTCGTGAATATCCGTAAGGTCCTCACTGCGATCACTAATATAATTACTGTCACTCAACAACAATGATCTTCGTCAGATTCGTCTACATTGTTATCCGACAACTCGTGATCTTCATCAGATGACTCGTCTAATATTCTCTCGAAATTATTATTTTCCATTTCTTTTTAACTCACTACACTGTGCCACTGACACTTCGCATAGGACACTTTAACTCGTCGAATGCTAAAGACTTTTTGACGCGGAGACAGACTCTCTCCATAAGTTTCAACCCCCATCCCTCTCAAAATTATCGCAATTCTTCCTTAAAAAGATATTTAGGAAGATGTTTCGCTCTCGTTTACGACCGATTTTCTGCGAGGGTACAAAGCAGCCGAACGTTGGCGCCGATACGTTGCATTCTTCCTTAAAAAATATTAAGAAAAATGTTTCGCTCTCGTTTTTATGGGAGATTTTTCGCGAGGGTACAAAGCTGCCGAACGTCAACGCAAATAGGTAGAGGCCTATTAAATCACGTTTGACATGTTCGTCGCAGCGTCGGCTTAAAATCTTCATTCCTTTCCTAATGATAAAATGTCCATAAAATGAAAAACATAGTTTTAATGAACTCTAGAACGCTCCGTTGACAAGTTCGAGCAGCCGGACATCGGCGCTTCCGTAATAAAATTATATTAACGAGGGTACAAAATTGTTAATCATCGGCGCTTGTTCTATACCTTTTTGGGGAAAATGTCTAAGAACCCTCATAAAAAAGTCGTAAAGATACCATCTACAAATATTGCACTCAGAAAACTCCCCCTCCTTTGTCGAAACATCCCCCTCCACCCGCGTGACGTCAGCCCCCGCGCCTACGAGATACCCCCGCCCCGCGTGACGTCATACCCTCGCCACGGAGAACCCCCCGCGCCCCGCACCCCCCTCAGAGGACCTGAGTTAGAACTCTCATAGTATCCCTACTGACGGCCAAATATTTAAAGCGTACTGGTTCCGTCTCTTATCGCTCGGCGACGTCCATACTGGGTTTAATAACGAGAGATGCGCGTTGATTATCGACAATATTTCTTTCTCTCGCGATATTTCGCAACAATGACCACTAAGAAGAGCCTGGGATGGATATGCGCTCTTAAGGTGGACGAACTAAAGAAGGAACTCGCGGCTAGGGTTGTTGGGAAATTGTCAGTAAAAGGGATTCTCCCCACTCTCCGGAGTAGACTGCTTAGATTCGAGGCCGCGAACTTAGCCGGGAAGGAACACGTGTCTACCCCCGAAATATCCGATAATTCCTCCGAAGACGAACCGAAAGATGAAGAGGGGGCGATCGGGGGGGAGCCTAGGCAGATACCGAGACGACCCCTGACACGGGTGGAGGTCCCGACACCTCCAGAGCAGTGATGCAAGATTTCACGCGCGACAGCCACTTCGCGACAGCCATCTTGCAGTGGAGGGGGTAGGTCGGCAGCGCAGAGCGCACCGAAAAGATGAGAACCCTTGTCCTTCGAACATATGTAGAAGAGGACAGGTATATATCTTTTGTCCTTTATTTTCTTTTGATAGAATAGAGCTCTAACCCCCCTACAGAATTATCAAGGCGAGAAAAATATAGATCCGAAAGTCGCTGAATCAGGAATCGAACCCGAGACCTTTCGCTTGCCGGGCGACTGCTCTCACCATCTGAGCTATTCAGACCCTTCGACCCTATATTTTTCTCTGCCTTAATAAAATAACTATTTGTAAATAACGCCTTTTTCTCGCCTATAATTCTGTAGGGGGGTTAGAGGGGATCTTTGGAATTAAAAATCTCGAATTGAGATTGTTCCTTAATAAAGTCTTGGCGGTGTACCAAGCAAAATGTGTGCCCCGTGCACAATTAGTTAATTCCAACGAAAAATTAATTTTCGTTGGAATCGACGCACCGACATCCGCGTATGGCTCGAATAGCCAATCTAGTCCCGATTTATATTTGATATATATCGAGCCTTTATATTCTTAGTGTTTAATTCACGCCGGCTGAAAAAGGCGTTATTTACAAATAGTTATTTTATCAAGGCAGAGAAAAATATAGAGTCGAAGGGTCTGAATAGCTCAGATGGTGAGAGCAGTCGCCCGGCAAGCGAAAGGTCTCGGGTTCGATTCCCGATTCAGCGACTTTCGGATCTATATTTTTCTCGCCTATAATTCTGTAGGGGGGTTAGAGGGGATCTTTGGAATTAAAAATCTCGAATTGAGATTGTTCCTTAATAAAGTCTTGGCGGTGTACCAAGCAAAATGTGTGCCCCGTGCACAATTAGTTAATTCCAACGAAAAATTAATTTTCGTTGGAATCGACGCACCGACATCCGCGTACGGCTCGAATAGCCAATCTATTCCCGATTTATACCAATAAAAAAATCGCGTAAATCAATATTTAAAAAAGAATGGTTAGATATTGAAGAATTTAAACTTTGGTTGCGTGAAGTGCCACATGACGAAAGTTTATTTTTTTGTTTGATTTGCGATAAATCTATCGCTAGTAGTTTATCGCAAATCCATCGTCATGCAGAATCCAAAACACACATAAATATATATAAAAAATATCTAGAAAAAAATCAATCAAATTTAGAAGATTTAAATATGCAAAATAAATCTCTTTTGCCATTTAATGAGCGTAAAAAATCCGCGGAAATCAGATATGCAGCATTAATTGCTGATAAAAACATTTCTCATCAAAATACAACAGAGATTCTTACATTTTTTCAACAAATAGGAGAAGATTCTGACGTATTGAAAAGCATGAGCATGAGTCGAACGAAATGTAAAGGCATTATTACAAACGTTTTGTGTCCGATTGAGACGGATCGTGTCGTCAATAAAATTCAAAATACGAAGTTTTCAGTTTTTATTGACGAAACATCAGACAATGGATGACTTTTTTTGTCCGATGCGTTGATTCGGAGACATTAGATGTTCGCTCGCAATTAGTCAAATTAATCGATATTGATGCCAAAGATCCAAGCGCAGAAAAGTTGTTTCAGGCATTTAAATGTGAAATGTGGAAACTGCAGATACCATTTCCAAATATTGTCGCCTTATCGTGCGATAACGCATCTGTGATGACAGGGAAATATTTATCGTTCAAAAAAAAGTTGGAAGAACTATGTCCACGTTTACTAACTTTAACATGCCCTTGCCACTCCGCTGCATTAGCAGCGCATACTGCATGTAATAAAATACCTGCGTATTGCAATGAATTTATTTAAAAAATTTCTAATTATTTGAACAGCAGCCCAAAACGTACAGCAATTTTCAAAGAATTTTGTGAATGTTTCCAAGAAACAAATCGCAAAATATTAAAATTATGTGATACACGCTGGCTGTCTCATTATTTATGTGTCGAACGACTTCTTGAATCTTGGGATACAATTAAATATTTTCTTACCGAAATGGTTGTAAGGGAAAAAAAAAATTCTGGAGAATATCTACTGTCTATGATGAACAACGTTGAACTAAAAGCTTATTTTCTTTTTTTAAAATATACTTTAAATTTCTTTAATGCATTTAATGCATTTTTTCAAGTATTAGAAACCAGAATTCATTTATTACAACTAAAATCCAAAAAATTTCTTTTCCAAATCTGCAAAAATTTTTTAAAAGAAGAGCATTTAGAACCATTTTCTGAAAATATTGCATTCTCTCTAAAGGAGAACCAAAAAGATCTTAATGAAGTTACTTTGGGTTCAGAATGTGAGGAATATCTTAACGAATTACTACTGGAAGGTCACGTAGACATTGTTAAAATTATTCGAGAAAATTGTTTAACATTTTATGTGACTGCTGCAGAAGAAATTCGTAAAAGATTACCAATAAATGACATATTTTTATCACAATTAATAGTTTTTCAACCATTTGTAAGCTTTTATAATAGAGAAACATCATTCAATAACGTTTCTTTCGTCATTAAAACTATTAGCGGTTTTGATGAAGATGCTTTAAAAAAAGAATGGATTGCATTAGCATCAGATTTTACAATGGTAGAAAAACAAAGCCTCACTAAATTAAATTTTGATAATGCTTGGAAAGAAATTTTACAACGTCGAGACACCAATAATAATGCTAAATATCCTAATTTAAAAAATGTTATAAATACTATTAGATCGCTTCCAAATTCTAATGCCGATCCGAAGAGAATGTTTTCTCTTTTAAATAATGTAAAAACAAAAAAACGTAATAAATTTTCGTCGGCTTCTGTTAATGCTATTTGTGTATTTAAATCTGCATTAAAGACGAGGGGAGAAACAGCTATAAACATGCAAGTTAATGAAAAACATTTGTTTCTTATGTCGGCGGACAAATTATATGCTACTGCTGTAAAAAAAATAAAAATATTTTAAAGCTACATGCTGCAGACGCTGATGTTGCCGACATACCTGGTCCCTCGTCTTATTAATAATACATTTTATTTGAAAGACGTCATGCTTAAAAGCATGTAAGAAAATTGTGTATATAAATATATATATACACACACACATACACATAATATATTTATATTGAAGTATATTGGGATGCAATTCACTTTTTATTAATTAATTATATATAATTGACTTTTTATTTCTTTTTTATTTATTTTATTAATTTTTTTATTAATTTTTTTTTATTTTAAATATTTATTTATTTTTATTATTTTATAATTTTAATATTTTTTTAATAATGACATTTCCCAATATACATTTTAAATTTTTTGACTGAAGAAACCACCACTTTCTCGCGGTTTCCGTTGAGCAACAATATGTACGTCGTACATTTCTTCTTCTTCCTCGTCGTATCTTCATGCCTGAAGAATCGTGACATTATGGTCATGTGCAGTGGCGAACCACCGTCGTCCAACGTTGGCGGTCTTCCGCCTCTCGGAGATTCTTTTGCAATGGTTGGCCCGTGATCTCTACGTCGTACATTAATACAAAATAAATAGGGAATAAAAAGAATAAAGTCTTAAACAATATTTATAAATTAAAATATTATTTTATTACAATTATTTCTTTAAAGATAAAAAATCTTTTTTAATAGAAAGGCGTAAGTAGTGATATAAGGAGAGTTCTAACCCATGGAGCAATGAGGGGGGTGAGGGGCGAGGGGAACCCAGGGCGCGGGGGATGACGTCACGCGGGGAGGGGGAATGACGTCACGCGGGGAAGGGGAGGCGTCCGCGGGGAGGGGGAAGCGTCCGCGATTTTGGTGCCTGGTCCGCGAGGGGTCCGCGGGGAGGGGGAGGCGTCCGCGAGGTTAGGGTCCGCGAGGGGTCCGCGGGGAGGGGGAGGCGTCCGCGAAAGACCGCATGAAGCTTTTTGGATAAGGGGTCCGCGCGGAGAGAGGAACGCGAAGGAGAGCGCGAGGCGCACGCGAGAGAGATGACGCAAGAGCGAGAGAGATAGCGCGAGATGACGAGAGGTAGCGAGATGACGCGAAGGAGAGCGCGAGAGCTGATGCAACGAAGGAGAGCGCGAGGTGCACGCGAGAGAGATATCACAAGAGCGAGAGAGAGATGTTGCGAGACGATGCGGCGATGGAGAGCGCGAGAGCTGATGCAGCGAAGGAGAACGCAAAGAAAGAGGTGGACGCGAGAGAGACTTTTTTTTAATAATATTTTTTTTTTAAATTAATATTTTTAGGATGAGGAAGGGGAGAAGATCTAATCTAAAATAAACTATATATTTTTAATATTTAAAATAATTTTTATTATATAACTATGTGTGTGTAATTTTTATTATATAACTATGTGTGTGTAATTTTTATTATATAACTATGTGTGTATATTTTACAAAATGTTTGTGTGTGTATGTGTGTGTGTGTGTGTGTGAATTTAAAATTTAAAATATAATAATAATAATATATAAAATATAAAATATAAAATATAATATAAAATATAATATAAAATATAAAATATAATATAAAATATAATATAATCATAAAATCTAAAATATAATATAATAATATAAAATATAATATTTACGACAGCAACACATGGTTAAGCAATGCCTGTCTGAACGAGAGTGTCTGGATATGATGAGGCGGTCAAATGTTTGATGCAGCGCGAAGCGGAGGCGACGGCTGGGCGGGGACTCCTGCATAACAGAAATTTGTTATTAATTAATTTAATAATTTATAATTAAAAAGAAATACTTACTAGTTCCAATTTTCCACCACAGGTTCTGGTGGATATGGCTCTAGGCCAAACAGTTCCCGAAGAGCATACATGTTCTCCCATAGCCAACTGTTATTGGCATCCATTTCCCGCGCCTCTGCAGTTTCGCACCACATTTCTGCAAACATTTATCGATGTTCCCACCTCAGCATTCTCACCCAGTTCAGTTAAATCTTGCTGCACCACGTGTTGCGGCCGTAAATTTTGCACAATGTTATAGATCATCTGCAAAATATGAATATTTAATATATATCTAAACATATTGCAACATTCTGTACAATAGTTTTAAATAAATTGTACAACTTACTATTTCGGGAAGCGTACGGCGCAGAAAACTTCCAGTCATTTTTTTTGTTTTTTTTCACTTTTTTAAGATACTAACGTGTCAAACGCTAAAAACTTTATGACGAACATCGCGGAGACAGACCCGCTCACGTTAAAAAGAGTAGGGGAGTAGTATGACATAATAGCTTGAACGCTTACTCGGCACATGAGATAAGAAAACAGATGGTCCGAAACAAAGATTCCATGATGAGAATAAGCATATGAATAATATTTAAAATTGAAACCACCTTCGAACGTCAATAGAACCACGTTCGAATCACAATCGAACCTCGATCGAACCACGTTCAAACATCAATCAAACACCTTCGAACCACTTTCGAACCACATTCGTACCTCGATCAACCACGTTCGAACATCGATTGAACGTCAATCAACCACCTTCGAACCACTTTCGAACCACGTTCGAACATCGATCGAACGTCAATCAACCACTTTCGAACCACTTTCGTACCTCGATCAACCACGTTCGAACATCGATTGAACGTCAATCAACCACGTTCGAACATCGATCGAACATCAATCAACCACTTTCATACCTCAATCAACCACTTTCGAACCACCTTCGAACCTCGATCAAACATCAATCAACTTCGATCGAACCACCTTCGAACCTCGATCAAACATCAATCAACCTCGATCGAACATCAATCGAACCACGTACATACATCGATCAACCACCTTCGAACCACTTTCGAACCATGTTCGTACCTCGATCGAACATCAATCAACTACAGTCAAACCTCAATCGACTACATTTAAAAAATTATAACATAAGAATTCTGTCACATGCTGAAATTAATACGAGCACGTGACATATAATACGTATGCGTATGAGGAAAATGAGCGAACAAAGATAATATTATTTCAATATTAATTTATTCAAAAAAAGTGTGTGGCGAATCATTGTGATGATTTGACTACCAATTAAATATTTTAAATACATTTTCTAAAGCACAATTTTTTACATGTTTATCGCAACGTAGGCTATAGGTAGTATCTAAGTTGTTTAATGCAGGAATATCTTCATAGTTGCATCCAAGGTCTCAATAATGAAACCGTTTCTCGCATCGTCCATTATATTGGTCAACTATTCTCGCTTTTCATGGCCTTTTACGTACACAAGAGAGGATGTCTCTTCTTCTTCTTGTATCATACCAGCGATAGCTGTTGTAATCAAACGCTGAGCCATGCAGTATGGAACGCTTCCATCTTCCCATTGCAATCCATGATGATTTCGAGTCAACCAACGAAGCTTGACGTCTCTCCGATTTTATGAGCATGATGATTTCGAGTCAACCAATGAAGCTTGACGTCTCTCCGATTTTATGAGCACACCCCATGGTACGGGGCATGCGAAAAAATAATGTGAAACAATGAATCCTCTTCTCAGAATCGCCGCTTCCTTCACGATAAATCGTTTATTGAGAATAAATCCTTGCAGATCCACAAACGTCGGTACAACCATTTTGTTGCAAGAATGTTGGACGACTGATGTAGATTGTTAAATCTCAATCATTTAAATCTCAATCATTTATATTACATCGGAGGAGGGGATAATTGCTGATTATGTAATTTTACGAACTACGTTGGACAAAGGACAATATTCGACAACACGATCAGCAAGATGAGACAATATGCTGTAGTATTTGCCGGTACATCTTCCTTACATTCAAACTCTATTCTCATGTCCACGGTAGAATTTTTGACAGAATCATTTTGTCGCGAACAATCAATAACTGCGAGAGGACCGCAATGTAGAAATTTCGCGATAGTTAGTACATTCTCAATATCACACCCGTAATAAGATTTACGAAAACGAGAGTACATATCAAACAAGAGGGCGAATCTATTTTTTTCAAAATCTAAATTTAAATCATCATAGGGATAAGATTCAGAGTTTAGATACAGCTTTACGTTGGCTAATTTACAATGATCGAATACAGTAACATCTTTTGTCATAATATTTTTTCTACCAGTCTGCAGTGCAAAGATCACATATCGCGGCTTTTCCAGCTGAGAAGCAGTTTTCACAGTCCATGAATGCTTGGTTGTACTATGTAGCAGAGGAAATTCGTATAGATCCCATGCGCGAAAACTCATGTTTAAGAATTGCCCGCTTTCCAATGCCAATAGCAAGGACAGTTTATTAACCTCATTCAATAGTACATGAGGCATACGCCATTGTATCTTGAGTAATTCAATAGCAGCTTCAGCAGGTCCATACAGACAATTGTTGTCGCTGCGCGAACGTATCAAAATTAATTCATGGCGAGCATTAATCACAACACGTTTGTAATCTTCGCAAAATCTCAATAGCATGTTGAGCGGCACGCAAAAGTTGAACATACAAATTTCATTACATGACCCATTATGTGTCATATCCCATCCAGCATTCTTCAAGATTTTACTTCTCTCGGTTGTTAAAGAAACATAATTTTTCATCGTTGAAGTTATTCCAACGTTTCTGTTGCGATCAATCTCCACACCATTGAGTTCATATCGAATTTCATCAAACATGAACGCAACACAATTATTTGTTAATATCATCGTTTCATTTGCATCTATTTTAGATGTCATCAACTTTCCCTCGACATACAAAAAGCTTTCGCACGGCAATGTGTACAAATCCTGGTGGTGTATAGGTATCCGTATCTCGTCGCTATGTCCAAGCGATGTGTTAGCATATGGATTGTATGTATGTGTCTCAACCTTGACGATACGATCATCAAAGACTGGTTCACCACCAATATTCAAAATATCAATCATCTTTTCGTACGATGAATCCCAATGATTTTAAAAATTCGCGATTCAATGCGCTGAGTTTCTTTTTAGTGTAACGAGATCTCTGATTATTGTCGCTCACTGCCGCAGCTGCTCTCGCAAAAGTATTGTCCCTCGTAATGTCCCTCGTAAAATTATTATCTCTCACGTGCTCCGTATCATTTAGCACGAGCATCACACGCTAATTTTGTCGACGCCGTACGTGCAATCTTACAGTAACTTCCTCTCCTCGAAAATCCAACAATCGTCCTTCTTGATCAACAATGCGTATCGTTAGATCAGTAATGCTCCGTACGACGATCGGGAGATAAATGATCTGTGCAGGCGTTTCCGATATCTTATATCCTGGCGGCACGCTCGGTGAAAATTCATGTATCGTGTGTACGCGCTTGTCATTACTGTACGCACCAGTGGTGACGCTACATTCTATACGGATAATATTCACGCTAATAATATTTATAGGTAAATCCGAATCATGCCATTTGTGAGGTTGCAATATACGATTCGACGAGAATCCCAACAACGATCCTATATTGTATGGTTTATTAAAGTTTATTCTATAGATGCATTTGATTTCGCTCTTTAGAGTATTATGATTGGCGCCAAGCGCTATTGCATCTTCATTCTGCTCTTTATTGGAAGGATATTGTGAAATTGCACGTCTCAGATACTCATCTATAGCATGTATTTCGTATGATCCTTCGGGTATTGTAATTTCCTTGTCATCGTTATCAAAGTAAAATTTATTATTCTTAGAATTTACATTCGGAATCGTATGATAAGTTTCAAAATCTGTTAAACCGAGCTCATAATCACCATTCGATAAATCTATAGCTGGAAAGTAGCTTACAGTGAGAACGCTACTTTTGCCAGTCAACGTTAGTGTTAGCAACATGTTGTCAAACTGAATCGTGATGATGGATTGACAGGTTTTATATCAACCGTTTGAAGAAATCGTAAACACAATTGTCCACAATTATTCTGATTATTTTGATAGGATGTGTGATTGTATTCTATTTTCGTAACATTTAAATATTGCACCAATTCTTTGGGTGGTCGTAGATTACCAAAACTATCGAAATATATTGATCGATTTCCCCTCTTTACATATGCAATGGGTACCGGAATCATCAACGTCATCCAAATTTACAATACCGCTTTCATTTTGTCGTATACCGCTTATCGGTAAATTATTGCGCATGAAAACACCTCTAAAGAATGGTATACGTATACGTCTTGCCAGTTATTCTAATTGTACATTAGTTGTTACACCCACAGGCATTTTTAGCGTTTTTTTTTACGTTTTTTTTTCTTAGTTGAGAATCCCTGTCCACGCTTGTATGGAGCGAGATAAACTCCACAACCTTCCATAGCGCGATTATGACGTTGCATTTCTTCAAGCTGACGTTGCGCAGCCTTGCTATCATTCACAGGGATACAAGGACTCAGATGCCTGGTTTACTTAGACGACATTGTCATCTATGGATCCCAATAGAATGTCATTTTTGGGATATTTCAATTTTGTATACGGATGCTGTTTTGTAATTGCCTGCAGACGTTTGTACCGCTATCCGTTTTGTTTGTACTTTTATAGGCGTAAATATACCGAACTTTGTTAATTGATGTTACAGCTAATAGTGTCATTTTTTAAGAAATTTTAATTCTGTAAACAAGTGTTTTGTTACCGTCTGCAGACGTTTGTATTGCTTTCCGTTTTGTTTGTACCCTTACAGGTGTAAATATATCGAATGTTCAAAATTGATGTTAAAGCTAATTTTGTCATTTTTGGGATATTTCAATTCTGCATACGGGTGCTGTTTTGTAATTGCCTGCAGACGTTTGTACCGCTATCCGTTTTGTTTGTACTCCTACAGGTGTAAATACACCGAGTTTTAAAAATTGATGTTACAGCTAATAGTGTCATTTTTTAAGATATTTTAATTCTGTAAACGGGTGCTGTTTTGTTATCGTCTGTAGATGTTTGTATTGCTTTCTGTTTTGTTTGTACTCTTACAGGTGTAAATATATCGAATGTTCAAAATTGATATTAGAGCTAATAGTGTCATTTTTGGGATATTTCAATTTTGTTTATGGGTGCTGTTTTGTAATTGCCTGCAGACGTTTGTACCGCTATCCGTTTTGTTTGTACCTTTATAGGTGTAAATATACCGTATTTTGTTAATTGATGTTACAGCTAAGAGTTTTTCAAGTGTCAGTGATCAAATAAAAATGCTGGTAAGGAGGCATACTCTGTCAGTATATTTGTCAGAGGTTCAGCAAGAGCATCTCAAATATGGCACAATTGGAAGCAAGTTTGTTGGAGCAAGCCACAAGGGTGAATTCGGTGGAAGAATATATTGTGTGGGAGCAGCAATGTGACGAATACATCGAATCACTAGAAGAACAAAGTCGAATAAAATAAAACGACCACGATTACCGATCGGAGTTCGACAATCGCTTGTCTCCCAAATCGCGCGTCTCGAAGGGTTGAAGAATTCGGTACGCGGACGTTTTGTACATGCAGATGCCGGAAGCAGTTCGCGAGACATCGGACTCATATGGCGAGAGATTGATACGGCGTTCGAGAGCCGCATCTTGACTGGTGCGGTGATAAACAGCAATCACATTGAACCTCGTCAATTTCTAGAGGAGGCCAAAGACATTGTGATCAGACACGTGCAAAAAGTGTTGCAAAAACACACTAGTGTGAAAGTGAACACTATATTTAATGGCGAGTTCATGTCGGGCGATAAGCGTGCTAATAAAAGTATCAATACGAAAAACTTTGAAATCTTTCGCACCTCCGATTTACATGATTGGTACAAACGCCGCGTTATCGACCCCACACTAGCATCGCTAGAAGAGTTTCAAGAACGCGATAGTGGTTGGGCATTGTCGCGAATAATCAATTTAATTGTAAATATAAACAAGTATAATGCAATGCGTGCGGGATGCCACATTAAATTACCGCGAGAAATAATGAACAAAAGAGCAGTGGTTAATGTGCAATCAAAAGACAATGCATGTTTTGCATGGGCGGTGGTCGCAGCTCTATACCCCGCAGAAAGAAATGTGGAACGGGAATCTTCATATCCGCATTACACAACAGTGCTGAATCTCCAAGACATTGAGTTTCCAGTGACTGTGAATCAAATTAAAAAGTTTGAACTATCAAACAACATTTCGATAAATGTGTACAGCATCGAAGAAAAGAACATTGTCTCGATACGTCTCAGTGAGCAGAAGAAAGACAGACACGTCAACTTGCTGTACGTGGAAGACAGCAACAACATTGGACATTTCGCATGGATCAAGAATCTCTCCCGGCTCGTGAGCTCGCAATTGAGCAAAAACAATGACAGAAAATATATCTGCGATCGGTACGTATATTTAATTAAAAACGCAATATATATATAATATAAAAACGTAATATATAAGTTATATATGGTGTTACGTCCAGACTCAAGGAAGAAAGAGTCGAAAGGAAGGACGTAACTAAATTTATCTTTTCGAACGACGGCAGACTATCCGTCTGTTCGACCCGAACGAACGTCTGGGCCCAAATAGGTCAACGACCGCAAGGGTCGCTCTTACTCTATTTAAAGGGCCGTTCGCTCGGTGGTCCCTTTTTGGCAAGAGAATTTAATCTCTTTTACGCAGGATGGGACCTTGTGCGATCCTGGTTTACGGGACTGAGTGGGAACGGGTTATTAATAAATGAAAATCATTTGTGTTGAAATTTATAAATTTAATCCTAATATAGAGACGAAAGAATTTATATACATAATAATATAATCGACGGACTTAGTTGCTAATGAAGAGTGAGTGTATGTGTATGGGTCGCGGGTGATACATTAGTACGGAGGTCTTCAATCGGGGCAGAAAGGGGTAAAAGTTATTGTTTAAATTTTAGAGTCCCAATTGGTGGTTACAATAATCTAAATGCTAATAGATGTATAATTTTGTGTCCATGTTTGTGCGTGTGAGAGAGAATGCTAGGTTATGAAAGTTCGGTAATTTCGACGGTGGAAGGGAAAAGGAAAGCGC
>NW_028141549.1:0-29121 GCF_030444845.1 Prenolepis imparis | reverse complement strand
AACCATAGCATAAAATTAGCGTAGGCCCTGCGCACAATATTAGGAATAAATATTAAATATTAGGAATAAGAATTATTTTTAATATTAGGAATAAGAATTATTTTTAATATTAGGAATAAGAATTATTTTAGAATAATAAAATCGAAAAGACGGATATAAAAATATAAATTCGGGTATAAAGGACTTTTATTAGCTTATATAGCTCTTTTACTAGTCCTTTATATTTGAATTTGTATTTTTATATCATTCTTTTCGATTCTTTACTCCACAATATTTCTTATTCCTAATATTTAATATTTATTCTTAATATTTTATTTATTGTGCGCAAGGCTTAATATAATTTTATGCTATGGTCCTGGTAAAATACGTTGCATTAAAAAAATTACTAAAATACGCGGACCGTATATTAAAGGGACACGAAATTATACATGGTTCCGATAAAATACAATGCATTCGTATCGGTTTTATCTGGACTGTCCTGATAAACTACTGAACATGAAAAGTATTATCAAGACCGTCCAGCTAAGAGCCGAAGGTCCCGCTAAAATACGTTTCAATCAAAAAATGGTCCAGCTAAACTACGTAACACAAACATATATATATATATATATATATATATATATATATATATATATATATATATATATACCAGGTGTATTAGACTTATTTTCGAGAAGTCAGCGTAGTCAAACGTCAAGTGCGTGATAATACCACGCTGTGGATTAGGGTTCCATCCCGAGCTCTCGCATTCTAGTAGGTATACTATGAGAGTTCTAACCCATGGGGCTCTGAGGGGGGTGCGGGGCGCGGGGGGTTCTCCGTGGCGAGGGGTATGACATCACGCGGGGTGGGGGTATCTCGTGGGCGCGGGAGCTGACGTCACGCGGGTGGAGGGGGATGTTTCGACAAAGGAGGGGGAGTTTTCTGAGTGCAATATTTGTAGATGGTATCTTTACGACTTTTTTATGAGGGGTCTTAGACATTTTCCCCAAAAAGGTATAGAACAAGCGCCGATGATTAACAATTTTGTACCCTCGTTAATATAATTTTATTACGGAAGCGCCGATGTCCGGCTGCTCGTCAACGGAGCGTTCTAGAGTTCATTAAAACTATGTTTTTCATTTTATGGACATTTTATCATTAGGAAAGGAATGAAGATTTTAAGCCGACGCTGCGACGAACATGTCAAACGTGATTTAATAGGCCTCTACCTTTTTGCGTTGACGTTCGGCAGCTTTGTACCCTCGCGGAAAATCTCCCATAAAAACGAGAGCGAAACATTTTTCTTAATATTTTTTAAGGAAGAATGCAACGTATCGGCGCCAACGTTCGGCTGCTTTGTACCCTCGCAGAAAATCGATCATAAACGAGAGCGAAACATCTTCCTAAATATCTTTTTAAGGAAGAATTGCGATAATTTTGAGAGGGATGGGGGTTGAAACTTATGGAGAGAGTCTGTCTCCGCGTCAAAAAGTCTTTAGCATTCGTATAGCACAGATCAGAGTAAAAGAAATGGATGAAGATATTATTATGATTGAGGATAGTGATAATGACGAGGAAGTAATGATAGTCGAAGAAATTAATAATAGAATTGTAAATGTGATAAATGAATCTGATGATGAAGAAGTGATAAATGAATCTGATGATGAAGAAGTGATAGAGCCTCTTGAAGACTCTGATTATAATAGTGATGATTGTGAAGACTTTGCCGAAACAACTATACAATTTGTGGCACCGGTTGAGATGCTTACTATAAATGCATCGTTGAAAATGTGCGTTTTAAATTTGTTTTATGTACCTTGGGATAATATTAAACTGTGCACTAGCTGCTTTATAAGAAATGTGGAACTATTTCCAAACATTTGTGTTGTACGACAACATTATACGAGAATGTTTAACATAATAGAACAAGAATTGTGCAGCGTTTGTCGTGCCCCGCTATGTATGATATTTAGCCGGAACATGTGCTCGGTGTGTACGCATTGTAAGTATCAGTTTCTTATTTTTTTTAAATATATTCTAAAATAAATTATAAATTATTAAAATAATTAATAAAAATTTTCTGTTATGCAGGAGTCCCCGCCCAGCCGTCGCCTCCGCTTCTCACAGCACCTAGCATTCGGCCGCCTCACCGCCTCGCATCCACAATCGTCGGCTTTACCATAGCCACCTCCACCACCGACAATTTTTATATATTATGATATTCATTTATATTTTCATCTTTATATTTTCATCTTTATATTCTTATCTTTATATTCATTTATATATATTTTTAAAAATTTTACTCGTATATCCATTTTATATTCACATTTATATATTCACATTTATATACATTCATATACATTTATATCCATTTATATTCTTTTAAACACACACACACACACACACACACACAAATGTATAATACACATTTATTCATAATTAAAAATAATTGATATTAAATTAATATATTCATTTTAAAAATTCCTCTTCTTTTCCTTCACTGCGTCATCTCTCGCATGCGCCTCTCGCTATCTCTGTCTCTCGCGTTCACCTCGCGCTCTCTCTTTCTCTCCTAAGCGCTATCTCTAGCAGTCCCTAACCTCGCGTCATCTCTCTCTCTCTCTCTCTCTCTCTCCTCGCCGCAACATCTCTCTCCTTCACGTTCGCCTCACACCCTCTCTTTCTCTCGCGTTCACCTCGCGCTCTCTCTTTCTCTCCTAAGCGCTACCTCTCTCGCAGTCCCTAGCCTCTCGGTCCCTAGTCTCGCGATCCCTAGCCTCTCAGTCTCTAGCGTCACGTTCCCCCTTCCCCGCATGACGTCATCCCCCACAAAGACCGTGCAACGAGCTACGTATGAGAGCTGGGATTGGTTACGGGTGGGAGAAAGATGGAGAATGGAAATGCATGCAAAGAAATTACATCATAATTTAGACTTAAAAACTCTTTATTCTTCTTTTAAATATTTTTTTTTTTTTCTTACATATTATGGACTAAAAACTAAAGCTGCCAGCTCGCAATCGATGAGCTGATGCTTGTTGAAGGCGTCGCTAGCGCGTATTACATTTGATACTTCTTTAGGATTCGTTACATTGGACGCGATATTTGAAAATTGCGTAAACTTGATATCGACTGTATTGGTAATTTTAACCAATCGGTCAAAAGTTACATCAATGCAAGGATCGAGATCGAACATACGGTGTAACGTCGATTCGATCATCATCATGCATACATTTGAAGATTCAAGACTTATTAACTTGGCGTCGTTAATCGTACGAACTCGCACTGTTAACGGTCCAACGCTTATAAAACTGTAGGCATCTTTAAAATCGTTTCGAAGCAGATTCTGAATATTGTGACGTTGCTCGTAGAGTCCTTTCCACGCTTCGAGAGATAGTATCAGTTCCTTTCCTCGATGATCTCCTATGGCGATTTCCACGTAACTCGGTGGATCCACTTTGATACCAATTTCGAGGAATTTAAATTCCGTAGCTGTCAATGCGTATCGTCTGCCTAGTATACGAACCGCACGACGCTCCAATGAAATGCTGTAAAAATGAAATTAGTTTGAAAATAATACAATTTGTAAAAAAAAAAAAAAAATATAAAGATAGAAAGAAAGAAGTTAAACTTACTCGTCACATTTATTCTCAAACGATGGAGTGTCATCACGACTCGGGACGTAATTATTCACAGGTCTGCCGGAGCCACTGCTTCTTTTAGCGTAGTACATATTTCCAGATTTTAAAAGTGAACCACCAGTATGAACGGTTAACGCTACACTGATCGTATAAAATTAAGAATATACGTGACGCTTATTTTTAAAAGTAGTGGGGTAAATGTGGTGGGAGATTCTAGAATACTATTGGCGCTATGAAATTTAGGAGAAGGGGAAACGGCACTCGGATAAAAAGAATTCTTAGAAACGATTTGTGAGGAAAGGATTGGGGAAGGGGAATAAGAGATAAAACACATTAATGTTTAAATATTTTATTTTTCCAAATCTTGCAATTCTTTCTGACGTTGCGACCACCAGTTAAATATTTTGAATACATTTTGTAATGCGCAATTCTTAACATGTTTTCCACATCGCATAGTGTTTTTAACATCTAGATTATTTAGAGACTCGATATCATCGTAATCAGCATCCAAGGTCTCAATAATGAAACCGTTTCCCGCATCATCCAATATATCGGCTAACCATTCTCGCTTCTCAAGTCCTTTTACATATACGAGAATGGATTCTTCTTCTTCTTCATGTGGTCCACCAATGATAGCTGTTGTAATCAAACGCTGAGCCATGCTGTATGGAACGTTTCCATCTTCCCATTGCAATCCATGATGATTTCGAGTCAACCATGAGGCTTGGTGTCTCTCCGATTTTATGAGTACACTCCATGGTACAGGACATGCGAAAAAATAATGTGACAAAATAAATCCTCTTCTCAGGATTGCCGCTTCCTTTACAATGAATTGTTTATTGAGGATAAACCCCTGTAGATCCACAAACGTTGGTACGGACATGACGAGATCTCTCTCTTCGATGTATCAGTTAAAAAGAAGAATGGCAACTATCTCATAACACTTTGATTTATATTCTGCTATGCTTCCCCCTCTCTCTAAATTGTTGGTGTGTTTAGGTGATTTTGCGCACAACGTTGGTCAACGGGTTGTACTGGATCACGCGATCATGTATGATGAGACAGTACGCAGTGGCATTCATCGGCACATTCTCCTTACACTCGAATTCCAATCTCACATCCACGGTTGCGCTCTTGACCGATTCGTTTTGTCGAGAACAATCGATGATCACGAACGGACCGTTACGTAGAAACATTGAGACGGTGAGACTCGGCTCGAGATACTCGTATCCATAATAGTTCTTGCAGAAACGCGCATACGTATCGTACAGAATCGACCATCTGTTTTTATCGAAATCCAGATTCATATCGTCGTACGGATAACATTCCGAGTTCAGATAGAGTTTCACATTGGTCATCTTGCAATCGTCGAATCGACTCATATCCTCAGATATGATGTTTTTCCGACCTGTCTGCAGAGCGAAGATAACATATCGTGGCTTCTCCAGCTGAGTCGCTGTCTTAATGGCCCATGAATGCTTGGTTGTACGCTGCAATAGCGGATACTCATACAGATCCCACGAGCGAAAACCCATGCTGAGGTAATGTCCGCTTTCCAGAGCGCGCAGCATCGACAGCTTCTTAATCTCGCTCAACAACACATGCGGCATTCGCCATTGTATCTTGAATATGTTGACCACAGGCTCCAGCGTCGAATCTCCAATCAGACAATTGTTGTCGTTGCGCGATCGTATTAAGATTAACTCATGACGAGCGTTCATCACCACTCGTCTGTAATCCTCGCAAAATCCCAATAACATGTAGAGCGGTACGCAAAAATTGAAGTTTCCATTCGCAGTAGTCGGATCAGTCCAGCCGGCGTTTCTCATAATCATGCTTCTATCGGATGATATCGTTACATAGTTTTTGAGCAAACTTGTTATTCCCACGTTTCTATTGCGATCAATCTCCACGCCATCGAGTTCGTATCGAATCTCATCGAACATGAATGCGACACAATTATTTCCCAGTATCACAGCAGATCCTTCGGCTGGTTTATTTATCTTTAGTTCTCCCTCGATGTATAGGAAACTTTCATACGGCAACGTATACAGATCCTGTTGTTGTATGGGTATTCTTATCTCATCACTGTGTCCGAATGTTGTGTTAGCGAACGGGTTGTACGTGTGAGTCTCGATCTTGACGATGCGATCGTCGAAGATTGGCTCGTCTCCAATGTTGAGGATGTCGGTCATTGTTCAGATGTTTCGCACCGCGAATCCCAAAGATTGTAAAAACGCAACGTTTGATGCGTTCAGTTTCTTTTTCTTACTGCAACCGGATGATTGGATATTAGTGAATGTCGACGTTGTTGTCGCTGGCTCCGTAAAGATTGTGTTATCTCTCGTATCTTTCGATCCGTTCAACACGAGCATCTCATACGCCGCACACGTACGTTATCGCTGTCGTCGTCGTACGTGCAATCTAATGGTGATCTCTTCTCCTCGAAAATCGAGCAATCGTCTGTCCTGGTCGACAACGCGTAACGTTAAATCCGTAATGCTCCGCACGATGATCGGCAGGTAAATGATGTGCGCCGGTGTTTCCGATATCTTATATCCTGGTGGTACCCTCGGTGAAAATTCATGTATCGTATGAACGAGTTTGCCGTTGCTGTACGCGCCCGCGGTCACATTACATTCTACGCGGATAATGTTCACGTTGATAATATTAATCGGCATGTCCGACTTATACCATTTTCGCGGCTGCAGTATACGGTTCGAGAATCCCAGCAGCGATCCAATGTTGTTAGGCTTGCTAAAATTCATTCTGTAGGCGCATTTGATCTCGCTCCTCATCGTATTATAATTAGCGCGGAGCACTATCGGATATTCTCCATCTTCAAAGTCACCGTCGTCATTCGTCCGAATATGCGTGGTGTCAGCGTGTTTTTTATCATCATCATGAACAGCGTGTCGCGCACGTTTTCGTAAAATTGCATGTTTCAAAAACTCATGTATCGCTTGCAGCTCGTACGATCCCTCGGGAATCGTAATTTCCGCGTCATCTTTGCCAAAGTAAAATTTATTATTCGAGGAATTAACGTTCGATATCGTGTGATAAGTCTCAAAATCCGCTAGACCTAGCTCGTATTCATCGTCGCTCAAATCTACGGCGGGAAAGTAGTTTGCCGCGAGAACACTACTCTTCCTGGTCAGTGTGAATGTCATAGACATATCGGCAAAACTGTTTAACGAATACTGAGTTAAATAGCGCAATGTCAGTCTTTAAATTCACATGCATCGACCGCTCGGAGAAACTGTAAGCACAATTGTCCACAGATGCTTTGATTGTAAGTTTGAACAGGTGTGTAATTGTATTGTATCTTTGTCACATTTAAATATCGCACCAATTCATTCGGCGGTCGAAGATTGCCGAAACTGTCAAAATATATAGCGCGATCCCCCCTCTTTGTATACGCTACCCAATGAGTACCCGATCCTTTAGCGTCCAAATTTACGATGCCGCTCTCGTTTCGATATATACCACCGATTGGTAATGAATCACGCATGAAAACACCTCTAAAATACGGAATGTGCATACGTTTTGCCAGTTGTAGCAATTGTATGTTGGTAGTTACGCCCTGAGGCATTTTTAGCGTCTCTTTGACGTTTTTTTTTTTTCCCCCTTTTTTTCTCGTTGAAACTCCTCGTCCGTGTTTGTATGGAGCGAGATACAATCCGTGACCTTCCATGGCGCGATTGTGACGTAGCATCTCTTGCAACTGACGTTGTGCAGCTTTTCCGTCGTTCACCATCTTCGCTACACCAGCCGCTCCACCGACCAGAGATCCGAGCGCACCCAACATTGGTAGAATCGGTAATACACCCCCACGTTTCGCTACCGGAAGTATTCGTTTCTTCGCCATCTTTTTCTTCGTCTTCGTCTTTGTCGTCTTCAGGCCCATACCGAACTTCGTCTTGGCTTTCATCGCTGCCCAGACAGCTGTGGCGGCGGCTCTCTCACCGAGAGTCGAATCTCTCGCAACGATGCGAGTTTGCGCTTCTTTGGCGAGTATCCTATCTGCCGCGTGTCTCTCGATGAGATCGTTGCTTCGAGAGTACGCTATATCGTGTTCACGGCACGCCGCGTCCAATGGGTTGATACCTCGATCGCCTCTGGCTAATCGCCTGGCTAATCGCTTTTGTAGTCGCGTGCCCGGACCGCAAAACTGATAGCCGGGGATATGGAATTCGATCGGAAGTGCGTTTATCGCCTGATTTAATAGGCCTCTACCTATTTTCGTTGACATTCGCTGCAATCTTTTATCATCGGTGCTGGACCGTCAATGTGCGTTCGCTGCCACGGTCGATTGTAATGTTCGAAACAGCGGCGATAAGTTTGAACCTCCAAATCCGCCTTTATATGTTCCGGAAGCTTGTCCCACACGCAGTGAACGTAATTGCCGCACATTCGCAATAAAACTGTTTTCGACACAAATTGTAGCTGTTCGGCGCTCAAATTACAAATATCGTAAGGGCTTGATAGCAAGACAAACATTTTTTCGTTACTGAGCAATTCGCAGTTCCGCGCAGCTATAAATAGGCAGACGTTCGATCCAGTCAGGAGTGTGAACATGAATTTCGTGCGACAACCTTTCGCGATACGGGTGACGAATTACGACGCCAGATTACGATCGATGGGGGACAACGCGGAGATGCGTAGACACGGTACGATACTGCCGACTACTATACGCGCGATCGTTTGCGGCCCCTCGAATTGCGGTAAAACTAACGTGTTGATTAGTTTGATAGAAAGCCCGCACGGCGTCCGCTTTGAAAACGTGTACGTGTACTCAAAGTCACTGCAACAGCCAAAATATCAGTATCTGGAGAATTTGTTGACGTCGATCGATGAAATCGGCTATTTTACATTCTCCAATAACAGTGACGTCATTCCACCGAGCGAAGCATGTCCAAACTCGATTTTCGTTTTCGATGACGTGGCGTGTGACAAACAAAATACGATAAGAGAATACTTTTCAATGGGACGCCACTCGAACGTCGACTGCTTCTATCTCTGTCAGACATACGCAAGAATACCGAAACATCTTATACGCGACAACGCAAACCTGCTAATCTTGTTTAAACAGGATGGTACCAACTTGAAACATGTGTACAATGATCACGTGAATACTGACATGTCATACGAGGATTTCAGTGAATTATGTCGTACTTGTTGGCAGCAAAAGTATGGATTTCTAGTGATAGATAAGGATAGCTCGCTTACGAACGGCCGATACAGAAACGGATTTAACGTGTTCGCGATACCGCAAAACAATTAGTCGTTGCCGATGTTCTGTCGAGAGAGGTGAAACACGAGCGTTCGACACTCTACCGACATGGCTGAGAACGATAATATTCGCGAGCGTGAAAAGATAGCGAAGGAGATTGCGAAAACTAGTGAATCAATCCGCAAGAAACATCGCGCTTTGAAGACCGGTAAGATCGATGACGATATCGCGGTCAAGACCCATTTTAGACCTATTATTGAGCCGCTACAAAAGATTGTCGACAACTCGATCGCGGTGAAAAACGAGCCGGAAAGTACCGCAAAGATTAAAATCTTACCCATCAAGCGGTACAAGGAGGAGGAGGAAGAGGAGGAAGAGGAGAAGGATGATGCGACACCGAAAAAGAGGAAACGGTCAAACCCGAATCGCTCATCGACACAGCGTACATCGAATGCTTTACTGGATGAACCGATGATAAGCTCTACACCGTTTGCGACAACGAGAATCGTACAGCCTATGATACCCGAAACACTCGCAAACGAAAATGTTTTCGAAACCTCGGGCAGCACGCTTGAAACATCGTTTGTTCGAAACACATTACAAACGCTGGAAGGTCAAGAAATGTTGCGAAAGCACTTGGGACCACTGGGACAAGAGTACATGAGCACTCTCCTCGGTGGTGACAAAGAAAGGAAAATCGATCACGTGTACGGTGTCTATTTCGACAAGGATGAAATGCGTCTCGGTAACAAACGATTCGACATTGACAAATATGACTCTATAATTATAGACGAAGTGAGGTACATTGGTACACCAGGATTATACGAATTGATCTTCAAGAGAATTCCCGATGATGACATTTACACGGAGGATGATATGCGTAAATACAAGAGTATATTATTGGCGACGAACGCGCATAAACGCAATTATGACACACAAGGCCAATTACGAAGCAACAGGGGATACAAGTACAAACATATAATCGCACCATTGATATCGATTGAAAAGAAAAAATCTGGAAAGGGAGTATTCATGCCTCACGCGATGGCGCTAACCGACAATAAGATCGATTATATACACTGGGATGACCCCAACGAGCTAGTGGATCGGGTACGATTGCTGGACGCTTCGCGCCGAGCTGGCCACAACGCTCACGACAATGAGATCCTGTCGATCATCGAGGAACTTCGCGAAGCAGGCATTATTATAAATTGAATGGTGTCTCAACAAATCTAATCAGTCGATCAGCGTCACTCATCGGTGGAAAAAAAAAAAAATGCCTATCAACAAATTTGGATTATTCGAACCAAGAAATGATGCAACCGGCACGAGCGGTTCTTGGGATAGATTGGTGAAAAGTTACGTGCACGAAAACGCTCTATGTCGTGTCGCTACAGACTATGACGCAAGGTCGCGGAAGATTCGTCGTGTAGCGCAACCTGAGGCTGACACCGATGCCGTCAACAAACTGTATGTGGAATCCTGCGTTAAAAGATTGATGAATCAACAGAAAGAATCAGATGAGAAGCTGACTTCGTTCGAGAAGGATGTGCGGGCAATACAGATTGTGATAAACGAACTTCAACGCGCGGCTAACGCTAACTCAGAAACGGCTATCAACCTGAATGAGCAGCAGTGAACGGGTTAGGAGCGGCTATCGAACGGTTATCGAACATTTACGAAGGGTTATCGAACGGCTACGAACAATTATCGAACAGCTACGAAGGATTATCGAACTGCTATCTAACTACAATGAGTGGTAGTGAACGGCCTAGCAACAGCTGCGAACGAGGCTATGAACGGCCTAGCAACAGCGAACGAGGCTACCAACAACTCAAGCAGGGCTGCGAACGAGGCTACGAACAAGTCTTTAAAGGCTACATGCAAGGCTACAAACAACTCAAGCAGGGCTGCGAACGGGTCAGTAACGGCTGCGAACGGGTCAGGAAAGGCTACGAACGGGTTAGAAACGACTGTGAACAAGGCAGCGAACGAATCAAGAACGATTTTCGAATGGGTCAAGAACGGAAGTAAACAACACAAGAACGACTCAGGAACGGCTACGAACGGGTCAGGAACGGCTACGAACGGGTCAGGAACGGCTACGAACGGCTCAAGAACGGGTCAGGAACGGCTACGAACGGGTCAGGAACGGCTCAAGAACGGGTCAGGAACGGCTCAAGAACGGGTCAGGAACGGCTCAAGAACGGGTCAGGAACGGCTACGAACGGGTCAGGAACGGCTACGAACGGCTCAAGAACGGGTCAGGAACGGCTATTGAAGAACGACAAACGAAAATGAATCATAAAACGAGCGGCAAACGGCGATCGAGAAAAACCGACGAAGCGATGAAACAACATAGTTTGGAGAAACGGCAGTTGGTGAACGAACTGCACGCGCCGGCAAGGAAAAATTTTCCCCGAAGACACGTCATAGTGCGGGGATACGATGACCTGTGGCAAGCTGACATCGTCGAGATGCGTCCGTACTCTCGTTTCAACAGAGGTTACCACTACATACTCACCGTCATCGATGTGTTGAGCAAGTACGCGTGGGCCATACCACTCAAGAGTAAAGCTGGAAGCGAGACGGCTGACGCTATCGCCGAGATAATTCGAGATAGCAAGAGATGTCCGAGAAACATGCAAACCGATATGGGGAAAGAATTTTATAACGCCGACGTGCAACGGCTTATACGGAAACATAACATCAATCACTATTCTACATATTCGGTATTGAAGGCATCGGTTGTGGAGCGATTCAATCGCACGCTGAAGAACGACATGTGGAAGATGTTTACGTTGAACGGAACTTACAAGTGGATCGACGCGTTGGCGGAACTCGTATCGGATTACAACGCGCGCAAGCATCGAACGATCGGCATGCGACCCGTCGACGTCACCCCCGCGATCGCTGATAAACTTTTAAAAACGGTATATAGTAACATAAAGATTGCCGCTCCGGCAAAGTTCAAAGTAGGTGACCCGGTACGCGTTAGCAAGTACAAGAAACTTTTCGAGAAGGGTTACACACCAAATTGGACAACCGAAGTGTTTAAAATTGTTAAAGTGCAGCGTACTAATCCCGTAACCTATCTACTCGAGGACTATCGCAAAACATCTGTCGCTGGAGCGTTTTACGAGCACGAGTTGCATAGCGCGAATTATCCGGACGTATATCTCGTGGAGAAAGTACTGCGCAGGAGGGGTGACGAGGTTTACGTAAAATGGCTGGGATTTGACAATTCGCACAACTCTTGGATACATAAGGACAATGCAATTTAATTCATACAAATTGTATTTATTAATTACTCAAAAATTAAAAAATATATAATGTGTACAACAAATAAAAGTATTTGAAATATTACAATATACATGAAATATGTGAAATACAAAATCTTTATTAATACATCCTTTCCGTTCCAATATATGAAATACATACACATATGTTACATAACATTATATCGCACATACATTATATTACATTATATTTTATAAGGGTATCTGATAATGTCCCCATGGTAATGTGTCGGTCGAATCAGGTATGATATACCGCTTATCGTCGTACGGACTTAGAGCAATTTTTGTCTCGCAGATGGTGTATACTTCATGCAATTTCGACCTAATACATGACTGACTACGTGTCATTTCAATCTCGTCGTTCAGGCACCGCGTATAATCGTCGAATGTTATCGTTCTCGCGACAACGTTACTTTTGACACCTTTAACCTTTTTTGTATCTTTCTTACCATCCACTCGCAAAGCGTACATTTTTGCTCTGAGCCCGACGAATTCGGTCATTATTGCACCGTTATTCTCGTCTTTCATCAAGCCTGGCACCTTTTTGTTTGCATGCGCTATACCGTACGCGTTGTCAATTGGATAATCGCTCGTATCGAATCTAGCGATATCGTGTTTCATATTTTCATACACGTCTTCGCATTTAATATGGTATATTAAACTGTCGGTGTCAGTGTACATTATTCGGCATCTTTCACGATAGAGCGGTGACATGTACTCGTAGTGAAATTCGTACAGACACACTTTCGATATGTCGAGTATACACATACCAACATAGATTGGTTTGTTAAATTTTACTTCGAGTTTACGTAATTCTACGGCAATTAAATTTTCCGAAAAGATGCTTCTACTGTGAAAATTTGGTTTAGCAATCATCGCCTCTGCACCGTATCGTCCGTCCCACTTTGTCAATAATTTTACATCTACATGATTTCGAACGTTTTCCATCGTTTTGCCAAATACCGCGTTGTTCATCAATTTGTACAAATTTTTCTCAAAATCATTTTTCGCATGTGTTCTAAATTTTGTATTTAGTTCAATGTAATCGCGGAGCCATGCGGATTGAGTGAATTGTAATACGCGATGTATTTTTGTAACGCGAAGGCCGTGACGCGTGCACTGTTGCAGGTTGCGGTAGTGTATGACATAACGCTTCTTATCATATAGCGTTGCGAGAAGCTTATCTTCCCGCTTGCCGGGCGGCTTGTCGCGCGTCGGGCAAAACGGTAGGTCAGTGTGCATGTCGTGAAGATGTTGCGGATATTCTAAATCTACTTCGAGGATATAGCCTGTAGGTGAATCGAGCGCTATTGACGAGATGTCAAAATTAGATACATCGTCGACCCATCGAAAATCGGCATAAGGTAGTGGTTGACACATTGCCCATCCATACAAATTATTTACATCTAAATACATTAAATATGATGATGGTTTCGACGGATCATACGATTGCATGTACTTGTTATTAGCATGGGCGTATCTTCCTGAACATTGACTTAGACCACCGCGTATACCTCGTTCAATAAACATAACCATATCGATATCGGTAAGCAGTTCGAAATTTACGCGTGTATGTTTTAGCATCGCGTCCCATGTATACCCAGGAAGAGTATAATAATACGCAGGATCGAGTCCGTAACTCGCGATGCAAGTGTCGCGAAAGTTTTCAAATATATCTGCCAACAACAAGACATCAGTTTTTAAGTACAGATCGCTGTATTCACCCAAGGTTTGAATGGAGAACTGCTGCCACACGTTGACGGCATGTGCGTAGTCGTTCTCGGATACAGTGTCACTGGTTAAAGAACTGTAAAACGATTCGCGTGGTGGTAAACGCGTGTCCTGCAGCCTGTCCACGCAGTCAATGTACTCGTACGGAAAGACACCTTTTCGCGTTAATAATTCAAAATTGTTGGTGGATAATGCGGAAAAATTGGAACGCAAAATTTTTAACTTATCCTTATTCAAAAAAGATGCCAATTTGTCAAGACTAGCACTGAGAAATTTGTATGAATCGATGAATCGTAATTTCACGAAAGTTTTCCAATCTTTGTCGTCGTCGGTACTATTGACAGTCTTCGTAAATGAAATGTATTTTTCTTTTGTTATTGGAAGCACATCTACGCGTCCTTTATACGCGGTAGCTATTTCTTTTATGATGAAATGTGCGTCATAGCCGGATAGATTATGGAAAATTACAGGAATGACATAAGAGTCTTTGTAGTTTAGATTACAGTTTGAGTGCGCGGAACCCCTGTATCGCCCGGTCAGATGACAATGATCGCGTACGCGTGTATCATCCGGCCCAAACGGTTTTTCGCATATATGACAATGCGTGGCGCTATGAAATTTTTCCCATTCATCTTGCGTTAATTTTGTCATGGGGACATTATCAGACAAAATACCCTTTACACGATGCGCTAAATTTTTAAGTTCTTCGGCGAACCATGAAACGCAATCGATACTACGGCGAGAATTATACGCGGATAACGAGTTGTCGTACGAACATTGCACGTAATACCCAACGCTAAATACCTCGTGATGTTGGGAGTATGACGCATGTTCCGGCGTCTTCTTCAGCACACACTCCAAGTCGGCGTACACCACGAAGGGAAATCGCTCCTTTCTGTTGTAGTTGTCGAAGTCGAGCCACTTGTCTTTATCGCTTGGTAATCGGATAGCGCAGTCGTTCATTTCTCGACAGTCCGCAATGTGAGCCTCCAATTTTTCGCTCAAATTAAAGAAGTGCAAGCATCTGTGAAAAAAAAAATTACAATTTTATTTACAATTTTATTTAAAATTATTATATAGTTTGCAATAAATATACATACCGATCGCAGATATATTTTTGACCATTGTGTTTGCTCAGTTGCGTGCTGACAAGCCGAGATAGATTTTTTATATACGCGAAATGCCCAACGCTGTCGTCCTCCTCCACATACAGCATATTTACATGTTTTTCTCTCTTCCGATCGGTGAGCTGTATCGGAAGAATAGATAATTCCTTCTTCCTCTCAATGCCGTAGACGTTGATTGAGATGTTATTTGCCAGTTCAAACTTTTTAATTTGGTTTAACGTCATCGGAAACTCAATGTCCTGAAGATTTAACACTGTCGTATAGTGTGGATATGACGATGTTCTCTCACTATATTTTGCAACTGGATGCAGAGCGGCCACCACTGACCATGCGAAACATGCATTGTCTTTAGACTGCACGTTCACCACTGCTCTCTTCGTCACAATTTCTCGCGGCAAGTTTAAATAACACCCAGCACGCATAGGATTGCACTTGTTGACGTTGACCGTAAGATCAAGGATTCGTGACAATGCCCATCCGCTATCACGTTCCTGAAACTCTTCGAGAGACGCCAATGTGGATTCGATGACATGCCGCTCATACCACTCGTGTAAATCGGACGTGCGAAAGAGTTCATAATTTCGCGTGTTAATGCTTTTGTTGGAGCGCATATCACCTGTCACAAACTCACCGTTGAACACGGTATTTACTTTTGCACAGTTGTGTATTTTTATAACATCTTGCACTTGCTCGAGAACTACACTACTAGCGTCTTCCAAAAATTGTCGCGGTTCGATATAGTCTGCGTTAATCACCGCACCTGTCAATATCCGATTTTCGAACGCGGTATCGATCTCTCGCCAAACGAGTCTTCCCGTGTTATTATCGCCACTGTAATTACCACCACTGGGTATAAACTGTCTCTGCAATCGAGTCTTTGCACCCTCGAGTCGCGCGATTCTAGCAACCAAAGATTGTCTATATCCAATCGAGAGTCGCGGACGCTTGACACGACTGCGTTCTTCGAGCAAATTGATAAATTCCTCGCAGAGCAGCGCCCATTCAAAATATTCGCCCAAGGTGGTGACTTGGCGGGACCGCTCCAACAGGTCGCGTTCGTTCTGCTCGATGTTTTCCATTATTTCTTTTATTCACTATTATACCACTAACACTTCTAATACAAGAAAGTAACCACTAAACTTTTTTCACCGCTGCATCTATGCGCTTTCAAATCGTACTATGGTTTGACGCGCTCTCATCCTCCTTATATATATTTCACCTAATTCTATCTTCTTTTCTAACATTTGGCGTATCTCAAAAGATAGTTTCCCGAGATATCGGTTTTATGGATAGAGGAGTAAGGACACAAGCTGCCGAACGTTGGCGCCGATACGTTGCATTCTTCCTTAAAAAATATTAAGGAAGATGTTTCGCTCTCGTTTTTATGGGAGATTTTCCGCGAGGGTACAAGCTGCCGAACGTCAACGCAAATAGGTAGAGGCCTATTAAATCACGTTTAGACATGTTCGTCGCAGCGTCGGCTTAAAATCTTCATTCCTTTCCTAATGATAAAATGTCCATAAAATGAAAAACATAGTTTTAATGAACTCTAGAACGCTCCGTTGACGAGCAGCCGGACATCGGCGCTTCCGTAATAAAATTATATTAACGAGGGTACAAAATTGTTAATCATCGGCGCTTGTTCTATACCTTTTTGGGGAAAATGTCTAAGACCCCTCATAAAAAAGTCGTAAAGATACCATCTACAAATATTGCACTCAGAAAACTCCCCCTCCTTTGTCGAAACATCCCCCTCCACCCGCGTGACGTCAGCCCCCGCGCCCACGAGATACCCCCACCCCGCGTGATGTCATACCCCTCGCCACGGAGAACCCCCCGCGCCCCGCACCCCCCTCAGAGCCCCATGGGTTAGAACTCTCATAGTATACCTACTCATTCTTTTTTGCAAATTTTCATATAAAATAAAATAAATTTTACACATTTATGTTTGTGTTTTTTAATATGTACGCTTGATAACTTTTTTAATTTAGAACGATATAATTTTCAATATAAACTTGAGAAATAAGTAGGCTATCGAGTCAAACGCGGATATTTGTGCGTCAGATAGCGAAAATAATTCTTTTCGCTATAAGTTTTATGCACGGGGCATGAAAATTTTGCTGAGTCCGTTGTCAAGATTTTATTTATGAATAAATCTCAATTCGAGATTCCTATATTCCCCTTTGATCCTCTTCGACAGTCTATTTATTTATTAAATTTATAATAACGAGCCTAAAAAATTCTTGATATAATTTACAATCAATTTACTTTTTATTCAATCTTATTATATATCTTATACATTGATCTGACCTTATCGGATAAATGTATAAAATATATAAGATTGAATAAAAAGTAAATTGAATTAAAATTATATCAAGAATTTTTTAGGCTCGTTATTATAAATTTAATAAATAAATAGGCTGTCGAAGGGGATCAAAGGGGAATATAGGAATCTTGAATTGAGATTTATTCATAACTAAAATCTTGACAACGGACCCAGCAAAATTTTCGTGCCCCGTGCACAAAACTTATTGCGAAAAAAATTATTGTCGCTATCTGACGCACAAATATCCGCGTTTGGCTCGATAGCCTACTTATTTCTCAAGTTTATATTGAAAATTATATCGTTCTAAATTTAAAAAATTATCAAGCGTACATATTAAAAAACAAACATAAATGTGTAAAATTTATTTTATTTTATATGAAAATTTGCAAAAAAGAATGCGAGAGCTCAGGATGGAATCCTAATCCACAGCGTGGTATTATCACGCACTTGACGTTTGACTACGCTGACTTCTCGAAAATAAGTCTACTACACCTGGTCAATATATATACAGGGTGTCCGGTAATAGTCGCATCAACCGTCGTGTGCAGGTAGAGCTAGTTAAACCGAGTAGAAAAGTCCTTTACCATTTTGCGATATTCTCAATAATAAGAGAGATATTAATTAATAAAGATCGGCCAATTCGCGTGACGACGGCGAGAAGAGACAGCCCAGTTTTATGTCGTTACTAAGCATGCGGCGAAAAGAAACAGTATAATGTTACACGGTCGCTAAGCGCGCGATGAAGCGGGGAGGAGCGCTTTACAAAAGACAGTAACTCCATACGAGTAGCGCTAACTCTGGACCCCCGAGTGGGCTGTCTCTTCTCGCCGCACGCTTATCATCGCGCGAAATGGCTGATTTTCTTTAATTTATTTCTCTCTTATTATTGAGAATATCGCAAAATGGTAGAGGACTTTTCTACTCGGTTTAACTAGCTCTACCTGCACACGACGGTTGATGCGACTATTACCGGACACCCTGATAAACCCTGTATATGTGTGTGTATATATATAATATTATTTTGATATAAAGGGATTATGTGATTATTTTTTTTGTAAATGGAATTGTAAAGAAGATTTTAATGAGATCCTAAAAGGTTTGTATGGTTATCAACCAAACGATTAATTTATTTAGACAGGTTATTCTTTTTATTGATAATTTGTATATACAAAATAACACGACTTCACCATTAGAATTGAATAAAGGAATATAAGTGAATCTTCAGATATCAGTTTAGAAACTTAGTAAAAATAAAAAAGTGCCTGAAATTTTCGTTAATATGTGTGTTATATGTACATACACATATATGTAAGCACGACATATGAATGATTTATATATGACTTTATCTGTATAGTATGTACAAGTAGAGAGAGAGAGAGAGAGAGAGAGAGAGAGAGAGAGAGAGAGAGAGAGAGAGAGAGAGAGAGAGAGAGAGAGAGAGAGAGAGAGAGAGAGAATTATTTAATTATATTATTAGTAATTATTTAAATATATTAATAATTATTTAAAATTCTTATTATTAGTTATTGATTTAATAATTAAAAACATGTATAATAATATATAATAAATGTTTTTACTTGTTACTTGCATAATCCCGATTACTTCAATATGATCCCCTTTTTTAATATCATATTTAAAATAATCATCCTCTATAAAATTCATAATGTGTATTTCTAATTTATACACACCATCTGTTATTGCACCGCATCCAATAATTTTATTTAATTTATCTATCGTTATTTGAAAATTTGTTTTTACATATCCTTTTAAGACTGTAAAGTATACAATTAATTAGAAAAAATTGAATAAAATTAAATTTTATTATTTATAATATAATTATAATAAAGTTTTAAAAAAATTTTTATATTTCTTAGCTGACGTTGTCAAGATCAGGGCAAGATCATTTTAAATTTTTTAAAAGAAACCATATTTTTTTAAAATATATACAATAAATTAATTTTTTTCTGCAATATTTGTATAAAAAAATTATAATGGTAGGATGAAAAAATAAACAGTTTACAAGATATTTTATACTATAATTTGAAATAATATTACATAAATTATGAAATATCTCATAAAATAATTATTTACCGATGATCTTACTTTAATATCTTTATACACAAAATAATGAAAGAAATTAATTAATATAAAGAAAACACGTTGTTTTTGTTTTAAAAAAGTATGTAATTTGCAATTAATAGCTATATAGATTTTAAAAAAACAGCAATATATAACAGCTATATATTTTGTAGAAAAACAATTAATAATATATAAAAGATAAGATAAAAAATTAACTTATTCCAAATTGTATAGTATAATAGGTAAAAATAATAAAAAAATTATTAAAAATATAATGAAAGAATACTTACTAATACGATTTGTAGTATTTAATACATCACAAAATTCGACTGATTCAGGTAGTATATCTAAAGAACTAATTGGATCAAATATTCCCATATTTGATACGATTGTATTAGACTTTACTAATAATTCATATGGCACGTTGCCATTATTAAATTGTGCCATTTTTGGCGGGCGCACTTGCACACCGTCCAAATGAATAATCTGTAATATTATTATTATTATTATTATTATATTATTATTATATTATTATTATATTATTTAATTATTTATTTATGTATTCTAATTTATTCTTTTATAATATTTTTCTTATTGAGAATTTAGAAACCATTGTAAAATTAAATATTTAAAGCCCGATTGTATCAACGTTACCTACTTTGGCTTTAAGTAAGACTTAAATATATAATATCTTTATTTATTTAGAAAGAAAGTTAAAGATAGATACATATTCAAGTCTCACTTAAAGTTAAAATAACATTGGTGCAATTGGGTCTAAGAAATTTCATATTACAAAATTAATACGCAAAAATTAACTTTTAAAAAATATTAAGAAAGATATCAACTTTATTATTTTAACTCAAATATCTTAAATTTTATTAAATATTATCAAATATAATAATAATAATATTCATTGTATTTTTATAAACTTTTATATATATTTTTGTTTTATTCATTTAAAAATATTTAAAAAAAAAGTATCAAATATTTATATTCAAATTATTTAAAAATATAACAAGGTTAAAGAAATTTTTAAACGACCAACTGGCTAGTGATAATGCGTTTATTTATCGTTACGTTTCGACCCTATATCGGGTCCTCTTCAGACTAAAATAACAAAAACCATTAAGGCTCGTAGATGTTATAATAATGATATAAGCCAATAAAACATATAATACATGTAAAAACAATACCTTACAATCTGCAATTTCTATAGATATAGTGTTTCAGTATGTGAAATGACCGTACGTGAGTGGAAATTCCGTCATCATTTTACACAGTGACTAGAAAAGTCTAACGTAAGCTGGTATAAGTCAGAATGTTGAGATATATAAAGAAAGTGTTATAAACATAAACATAATATATAAAAATCGTGACAATAACAAATTCATTAGTCAAGGATATTAAAGTACGTTAAGAATAGTGTCATATATCGCGTTCAAATTATCCGTATCCTTCTGCAGATTAATCGCATCTCTATGTTTTTTTTATACAAATCATTTCCCTAATTTCTCTCTTTTTCAAATTACATTCGTTGTGTAAGATTGATACCGACGTCCAATCAAATTCATGATTTCTTGCAACCCTGTGCTTACTAACCACCGAATGATTACTCTGGTGTTTCCTAATGTCACTTCTATGTTCTTTTATGCGCGTTTCAAGATGTCGTTTTATTTGCCCGATGTAACAAGCACCACAATCATTGCAAGAAATCTTATAAACAATATTCGTTCTTTTGTTCGGTTCAAGTTGGTCCTTTCCTTTTTTAATCAAAGTATCGAGTTTATTTGGTACTGTGTGTAAAACCTCTAAGCCGTAATTATTCAACGATTGACGAATCTCCTCACTTAAGCCCTTAATATACGGAAAAACCACACACTTTGAGGGATCAAACTTATTTTTAATATTTGTACGTTCCTCATTCATTGAGTATAGATCTTTTAATCTTCTATTGATAATCTTATTATAAAAATGTATCGGGTAACAATTATTAGATAAAATTTGTTTAATAGTCAAAATATTCTTATCGTGAAACCTTTTATCAGAGAGTAAAATCGCTCTGTCTGTGAGATTAACTATAGTATTAACTTTGTATCTATGTGGTTGGCCGGAATAATAATTAATATATCTACCCGAAAAGGTTGGTTTTCTGTACCAATTAGTGATAAGATTGTTATTGCATCTAATGACTTTAGTGTCCAAAAATTCTATCGAGCCATCCGTTTCAAGTTCATAAGTAAACTTTAATCTAGGATGGTAGTTATTAAAACTATATAAGATCTCATTAATACCATTCCTAGGAATGATAGCAAAGATGTCGTCTAATTGACTCGGAGACTAAAACTTTCACCCAAGCATAAAACATTTTGAACGGCCTCCGGTAAAATCCTATCACTCAGGTTAACGAGCCATTTCGATTTATCAATATCTTTAAGAACATTGTTGTTAGTTTTATATTTGTCCAAGATATTATTAAATTTATTTGATAGTCTAGTTTTTTGTTTGTGATAAAAATTACTTCTTAAACTACTATTATTACAGGAATAAAATTCATCTAAGAACTCAATAGAAAACAACGCAACCAAACCCGTCATTTCAATATTCTGTAGTTTTTTTATAAGATATGTAATGTGGAAATTCAGATCTTTAATTTCGAAACGTAACGATAAATAAACGCATTATCACTAGCCAGTTGGTCGTTTAAAAATTTCTTTAACCTTGTTTTATAAGTACTGGCGTTTGAATCTTTTACTTTGTTAAAAATATAAACTATAATAATAAATCATGTAACATTATTAATGATAATGATAATATTTGTAATACATTATATATGTTATAATATATTAGAATATATATTACGATATTATATTATAATCAGTGATATGCGTTTACACGTAAAAAAATAATTTTTTTATTTTTTTTACGTAAAAAAACGTAAATTTTTACGTAAAGGATGTAAACATGTAAAATAGGTAGAAAATTAGTAAAGAAAGGTTAGGTTAAGTTAGCGGCTGAGGTGGTCACATCGGCCACAAAGGAACTTTGTCGCACGGCAAACGAAGAGAATATCAAGCTGATGGAGGAAAACCGCCAACTTAAAGCGGAAATTGCCTCCATGAAACGGACGGTACAGGGATTTCGGGTGGAAATCAGAAACCTGAGGGAGGAATTCGTTACCTCCGGAAAAGGAGGGGACACTTCGGCCACTAAGGAGGACACGTCTCTCGTCAACTTCCAACTGAAGGGGAAGAACAATGACAAGGGCGTTGCACCCAGATCCTCTCAACAGGAAAGCGAATCAGCAATAGGCAATATGGAGGCCTCCATCATCAAGCAGGTAGGCAAGATGATTAATGCAAGATTCGCGGCGGTCGAGGAGAGGCTTCCACCGGAAAGGAGCTTTCGACCTCCGGTGGGAACTTCTGCCAATAAGGCAGCACCGGCAGGGGCGAAAACCTCAAAAACATATGCCGCAGCAGCGGCTGCAAAATCCGGGGACGAGCCCAAGGAGAAGAGGGTACTGAAGACAAAGCCTTCACAAACTTCACAGCCTTCACAGAATTCCGTTCCACCGAGGAGCGGGCAAAAAGTGGGCAAGACGGCAGTGCAGAAACCGAAGATTATTTCAATCCAGGAGGTCTGCACTGACGTCAAAATACTCTCTACTCCTCATGACAAGAAAGAGGAGCAGGAGTGGACGGTGGCGGAGACGAGGAAGAAGAGGAATAAGAAGAAGAAGGGGACGAAGAACATCGAGAATCCTCAGTCTATCAAGAAGGAGGCGAAAGCTCCATTGATAGTAGCAGCAGCGAACCGGGGAGCAGCAGTGAAGAGCGGTAAAGCGGCAAAGGAGACTGTAGGAACCGCTGAGAAAGAAGCCAGCCGACCGAAGGCCAACATTCGCCCCCCCAGGAGAGCGGCAATCCTGATTAGTATGCCATCTCATGGGGGAAACGAAATGGAGACCACAGACGCCGACGGAGTGGCGACCCAACGGTCTCTGGGCGAAGCAATGGCCGGAATCCAGAAAGAGATTCGTCTACAGGATTTCAGTATTCCGTCACTCAGACCAAAGAGGGCCGCCACTGGGGGCTTATTATACGAAGTAACCGGGGAGGGAAATGCCGAAAAGGCTAAATTGTTGGCGGAGGCCTTGAAGAAGTCCCTTGAACCCAAGGGAATCAGGGTCTCCGTCCCTATAAAGAGGTCGGAGATGCGTATCTCCGGCCTGGATGATTCTGCGACAGCAGAAGACATCTTGGCCTCGTTGGCCGGGGCAGGAGGCTGTCTCGAGGGGGATATCAGGATTGGTAAAATATCCAGGTCCCCCCGGGACGGCCTGAGTTCTTGCTGGGCACAAATTCCGACTATAGCGGCCAGCAAGATAATGAAAGCTGGCCCACTAATGGTTGGTTGGACCACAGTAAAAATGGAAACACTGGAGGCCCGCCCTCTACAGTGCTTCAGGTGCATGGGCGCGGGTCATACTCGCGCTACATGCAAGGCGGAAACAGACCGCAGCGGTCTTTGTTACCGCTGTGGTAAAACTGGGCACAAGGCGGGTGGATGCACAGAGCGGCCTTGCTGCCCGTATTGTAAAGATTACGGGCGCAAGGCCGACCACAGGTACGGGGGGAGGGCCTGCGCCTATGCCAAAATAACCAAAAGGGGAGGGAACGGAAGCAAGCAGGAGCCGAAAACAAAAGAAGAAGGGGGGAATAAGGGGAAACAAGTACCCGAGAAGCCAGCTCAAGTAAGAGCTGCTAAGGAGGCTAACCTGGAGGAGGTGAGCAAGGTGTAATTATGCCTCTTGACAATGCTCACCTCCTCCAGGTTAATATTAACCACTCGGCCAGGGCGCAAGACCTGCTCATGCAACCAGTGATGCAAGATTTCACGCGCGACAGCCACTTCGCGACAGCCATCTTGCAGTGGAGGGGGTAGGTCGGCAGCGCAGAGCGCACCGAAAAGATGAGAACCCTTGTCCTTCGAACATATGTAGAAGAGGACAGGTATATCTTTTGTCCTTTATTTTCTTTAGAATAGAGCTACGAATTTCGAGCGAATCCGGAATACTGGCGATAGTGAGTAGGCGATGCGACCCAATATGCAAAAAGAAAATATAAAATATAAAAAATATATTTAATATTATAAAATAATATTAATAAAATTAATATATTTTAAACATAAATTAAGTAACTTATATTTAAAATTTTAATTAAAAATAATTATTAATTAATAATAATTATAATTAATAATTATAAGTATATTTTATATATAAAAATCCACTCTTGGCCAATATATACGCCTTTCTATTAAAAAAGATTTTTTATCTTTAAAGAAATAATTGTAATAAAATAATATTTTAATTTATAAATATTGTTTAAGATTTTATTCTTTTTATTCCCTATTTATTTTGTACTAATGTACGACGTACATATTGTTGCTCAACGGAAACCGCGAGAAGGTGGTGGTTTCTTCCGTCAAAAAATTTAAAATATTGTATATTGGGAAATGTCATTATTAAAAAAATATTAAAATTATAAAATAATAAAAATAAATAAATAAGTAATTAAAATAAAAAAAAATTAATAAAAAAATTAATAAAATAAATAAAAAAGAAATAAAAAGTCAATTATATATAATTAATTAATAAAAAGTGAATTGCACCCCAATATACTTCGTCATATAAATATATTATGTGTATGTGTGTGTGTGTGTATATATATACATATATGTTTACATTGTATGCATTGTTATGCCCTTGTGAGGCACAGGATAGTTAAGGGATCGTTACCGAATTAGAACTAGGAAGCTCGGGAACGTCAGGGGGAATTTCACTCCCGTTTGTGGTTTCACAATATATTTAATATAAATAGTCAGTTGTACAAAGTATATGAGCGTCTTGGGGTGACGCAAAATAAAGTATGCTTACACAGTTGTTGCGTAGATCACTTGTTCACAATCGTGTCGTGGTTTGTTATTAACGTACTTGCGCTTTACTGCAGCTTGACTGGGACCTCGAGAGTTGTCTTAGGGTCCTTTTTATATCTAATAATTGGGTTACTAGTCGCAAGCGAAGGAGGTTAATGGAACGCTTTGCTTGCGATTTTGGTAATTTCTTAATTAGCGCAGTGCTTACTCAGCGTTAGTCTCGTTTTTCGGATTTCGTATGCTTGTCGAAATTCTTATTGCCTCAGCGCTTTTGCAAGCATGCGTCTTACTTATTTTTGTGTAATATATACAAAATAATAATAATTATATTAAGTGATTTTAATAATTATAGTTATAGCTTTTAGGGCTATAACATCCCTCCCCCGTTAGAAAAGAAAACGAGGCACGTAGTTTTCTTAGTTCTATAGCGATATTTACAATGCTTTACAATTTTTGTTCTTACTTCTAATATCGCGTGCTTAGCCTACGTTTTAATATTGGTTTTGGTCTTGGTATTGTTGTAGGTTTGTATACGGTTTTCCTGGTTTTTTTTGTTATATAAATTATTATTGCTATTACTACGGTAAGGATTATTCCGTTGGTTGCCATTGGGTATAGAAAGTATTTTTTGGTGAAAAACCTTTGCTCATTGTTTTCCAAGTTATTATTTATCGTGTGTAATTTGGCTCTTAATTCTGTTAATTCAGTTTCGTGTTCTGTGACGTCTGTTAACGTTATATTGTTGTTAGTTTTGAGATCGCGTAATAGTGTTATGTTTAATTCTGGTAGGTACGTTTCCGTTTCCGTTTCGAAAACTGTGTTTCTTGTTTGTATCGTCATTTCTGTGGTTGTCAATTTGCATTTTCCTTGTAGTGTTATTTGTCCCGTATTTCTTATTGTTTCTCTGTACTCATGTTGTCCGTTGCATTGTATAATTACTTGCAGGTCAGTGGTGGTTGAATATAACCAAGTGCCTGGCTGGTGTAATGCGATCCAGACTGCTTTTCTTTCAATAGTTCGCTTTATTTTACAATTGTTATGATACTGTTGTCGCTGTTCGTACATTTGAATTTCGCACGGGGCGTTCGCGTTTATACGGTATATTGAATGTGTCTTTAGACATATATAATCGTAGTTGTTCCTTTTACACTTTTCTAACACGTTTTCTGTTATTAGTACGTATGTTAGCGTTTCCTTATTTAACGCGAGTAGTTCGTTTGTTATTTCTGTGCTTGACATTATCGCGTTATGGTCCGGAATAGGGAGCGCTACTACTCTTATGATATCGTACGTAGGTTTTGTTATTAGCGGAAAATGAAGGATGGTGAAAATTTTTGTTTTATCGCAATATGCGCTTACTGTCATGTATTTTTCTATTTGTAACCAATTCTCGGCATGTATTGAGAACGGGAAATATGAACCTTGCGGTATTTGGTGTACCGCTTCCTTTAAATGCGCGGTTATTATATCTACCGGCATTAATTTTAGTTGTATTGTTTCTTTTTGTATGTGTGTCAGGTAATCTAGTACATTTTCTGCGTCGCGTATTAGTTCTGTAATGACCGCAGTGGTTATCGCAAAATGTTCAGAAATGTCTTCGCGTTCGAAAAATGCCTGTACTTGTTTGCGTAATAGATTTTCGTTTCGTTGAACTATATTTTCTAACGTTTCTATGTGCGCTATCGTTGCGTTTACTACCTTTAATTGGGTTTTTATTGCATGCTGCATCGTTTGTTGGTTGTCGTTTAGTAGCTCGAGTTGTTGGTTGATATGTTCCTCATCTTCTGCGTCCATCGTTCCAAATAATGTTTTCGCTATTGTTCCTATTCCGTTTATTAATCCTCGACGTTTGTTAGTCGGCGGTCTGTAAACCGTTTGGATTTGTGTCATGAGGTTCTTCAGATATTTAGCTTCTTTATTTGTGATGGTCTCGAAGCTAGTACATGCGTCCTTTTGATACTGAACGTGGAACTTCAGTGTGTCGCATTTCAGTTGGTGCTGTTGTACGTATTCTTCTATTTGTTCGTACCTTTGCATTAGTTCTTCTAAGTTTAATTTAATTACAAGTTTCCATGTTCCTTCGGTATAATGTAATTTTCCGATTTTTTCAAAATGTAGGCCTGGGTTGTGAATAAATTCGTGTATTTTATATGGGCGATCCTTGTCGTCGTGGGCCCTTGCGAGTACCTTGCTGTTCCAGCAAGTAAGCATCCTGTAATAATACAGTTCGTTTATGCTTCTATAAATTGTTTGAGTTTATTTGCGTGTATACGTATAGTCTTTCTTCCTTTTTTTATTGTATAATTTACGTCTGAGTTCCTTTCGAGTATGACGTATGGTCCGGTCCATAATGATTCGAGTTTCTTTGATCGTCCTCGTCGTAACGTCTCGTCGTAGACCAGTACCTTGTCGCCTACTCTAAATTTTGTTATTTTTGTTTCTTTATCGTATTGTTGTTTGGCTTTAATTTTCTTATCCTTTAGATGTTCCCTTGCCTGTTGATTGGTAGCTCGTATTCTTTCTCGCATCTCTTGTGCGTAATCGTCGTAATTATATGTTAGCCTTGGGGGTTTCATTAGTGCAGTCGGTAATTCTGCTTGTCGTCCATATATTAGTTCGAAGGGCGTGTATCCTGTTGCTGTGTGTGGTGTGGTGTTATAAGAAAAAATTGCGAACGGTATCCATTCATCCCAATCGGTTTGGTCTTCGTTAATGTAATGTCGTAAATATTCTGCCAGCGTGCGATGTGATCGTTCTAGTGCGCCGTTGCTTTCAGGGTGATATGCAGTTGTCTGTATTTTGTTTATTTTTAACAACTTGCATGTATTTTTGAATATTTCACTGAGGAAATTTGTTCCTTGATCTGTAAGGATTTTTTCTGGCGTCCCGTGTTTAAGAACGATTTTTGTAATAAATTCCTTGCTGACCGTGTTCGCTTCTTGGTTTGGGATTGGTACTGCTTCGCTATATTTTGTTAAATTATCTTGGAATGTTAGCAAATATTTGTTTCCCTTCGTGGTTACTGTTAGTGGTCCGACTATATCTAATGCACATTTCTCGAATGGTGCAGTGGGTGTATCTGTTATTATTAAAGGCATTTTAGTTTTTCGTGACAATTTGTTTTTTTGACACGATTCGCATTTAGCTATATATTTCTCGACGTCTTTTGTTATTCCGTGCCAATCGTGTTTAAGGCGAATTCTTTTTAAAGTTCGCTCGACACCTTGATGTCCTCCTATGGGGGCGTCGTGATATTCATGTAATATTTGTTTCCTTTCTTCTTCCGTATAATTTTCAGTATTTTCAGTGCTTGTGTTGTTTACTTCTATTGCATGTATTTTTTGCTCCTTTTCCGATTCGCTTGTATCTCGGATTACATTACGGCTTAATGCGTCAGCGTTTGCGTTCGCTCGACCCGCCTTGTGTATTATTTCGTAATCGTATTCTTCTAACTTGAGCCTCCATCGAATCAGTCTCGATCCGGGGTCGTTGACATTGAATAGCCATATTAATGGTTTATGATCGGTCACGATTTTAAATTTCGTGCCGTATATATATGGTCTAAAATGTTTGGCGGCCCATATTATTGCGAGTAGCTCTTTTTCAGTTGTGTTATAATTTTTTTTCTGCTCGTGACAAAATTCTGCTTGCGTAAGCAATGGGGCGATCATTACCTATTTTACCTTGCGATAGCACTGCTCCGATAGCGTAATTGGAAGCATCGGTAGTCACTATAAATTCTTGTGCGAAGTCGGGATATTGCAACACTGGC
>NW_028141548.1:0-29538 GCF_030444845.1 Prenolepis imparis | reverse complement strand
AAGCAGTGGTATCAACGCAGAGTACTATGCATGTATGCATGTATGTACACACGATAACAGGAATGCTTTAACAAATTTATGCACACATCAGAGCATATAAAAAATGCAAATATATTTCGATATGTGCGTAAAATTGTGTTAAGCCATTCTTGTTGTCGTGTGAACATATAATAGACGTATTATAATTAATAAAATAAAAATCTACTTACTTCTTGAATCTTTGTGCTCTTTTCTTTATTACTCGGCGGCGACTTCTTTTCCTTTTCTTTACTCATTTTATTTCTTTGATCACTGAGTGTGCCTTTGTTAACGTGATATGCTGGCCCGCGTTGGACGAGACATGAGAGTATCGACACTGTTGCCAGTTTCGGAACATGCAACACGTCAAATCTTAAGGCTTCTGCACATGGGACGCGGAAATGCTTACCGCGCGGCAAGAAGCGAAGCGGTAACCAATCAACGTATTGCTTGTTACCACGCGCAAGCGTTTCCGCGTCCCATGTGCAGAAGCCTTAAGACGACGTGTTGCATGTTTCGAAACTGGTAACATCATCTGGCAGCATGGGTGTTGCATAGACGAAGCCCAGTGCCAATATAAGAAGAAGAAGAAGAAGAAGAAACTGGTAACAGTGAGCGTCGTGATAATAATAGCGCGAAATAATATAACCAAGGTATGTAGCTTACGTCGAAAGCTTTCCAAAACACTATAATAAAACATTTTTCTCTCAAGTTCTTTTCGAGTTATAAGACTTGAAGTTTACAGTTTTTTGACATAAAATGTAAAATATCTTAAAAAATATTTAGTTTTCGCTAATCTTACTTTTATAGTTTTATGCACAGAATAACGAGATCAATCAATTGGTGTCAAAAAACACATAATTGCTTTTAAGAAAAAATTATTTGTTTTTCTTAAACTAATTGATTGATCTCATTATTCTATGCATAAAAGTATAGAAGTAAGATTACCGAAAATTGAATATTTTTTTTAAGATATTTTACATTTTACGTCGAAAAATTGTAAATTTGAAGCCTTATAACACGAAAAGTACTTGAGAAAAAAGTTTTATTATAGTGTTTTGGAAAGTCTTCAGTTATAAATACTCTATTATATATACATTTATTTACATTATATATATATACATTACATATATTTTAAATTATTGCCAAAATACAATTATTTTTTATTGTTACATCCTTATAAAAAAAATAGTAGAATGATAGTGTAGCAAGAAAATTATTATTATAAAAGAAAATGATGGCGTAACAAGAAAGTAGTTGTAATAGTAACTACTTCCTTATTACACTACCATTTTATTATTTCTTTTATAAATACATAATTGTTGGTATAAAATAAGGAAGTTAATAATTACGTTATTATTCTTAAAAATGTATATATATATATATATATAAATGTTCTTGCAATTATTAATATTCTTAAAGCAAATTAATAATGTTATATATTTATTAAATTACTCAAATATTTACTTTTTTCAGCTACGATATATAGAAAGAGAAGAAAGAGAAGAAAACAAGAGAAGAAAACAACAGAGGAGAATAATAAACATATAATTGCTATATATTATTCAGATATATTAATCAGGTATGATTCTATTATACATTCTTAAAGTATCATATTTATGATTGGATTTAAGATTTGGTTTAACATAGTAGTATATACACATTTTAGCATTTATTTACATTATTATATATAGATACATTACATATATTTTAAATTATTGCCAAAATACATTTATTTTTTATTGTTACGTCCTTATAAAAGAAATAGTAGGATGGTAGTGTAGCAAGAAAATTATTATAAAAGAAATAGTAAAATGATAGCGTAACATATGAAAGTAGTTGTAATAATAACTATAATACTTTCTTATTACGCTACCATTTTATTATTTCTTTTATAAATACATAATTGTTGGTATAAAATAAGGAAGTTAATAATTACGTTATTATTCTTAAAAAAATATATATATATATATTCTTGCAATTATTCATATTCTTAAAGCAAATTAATAATGTTATATTTGTTAAATTACTAAATATATTTACTTTTTTCAGCTACGATATATAGAAACAGTAGAAAAAGAGGAAGAGGATATAACAAGAGGAAAAACCAACAAGAGGAGAATTTAAAAAAACATATAATTGCTATATTATTTCGATATATTTATCAGGTATGATTCTGTTATTCATTCGCAAAGTATATCATATTTATGATTGGGTTTAAGATTTGGTTTCAATATAGTTTTCTCAATATATATATATTGAAAAAACTAGTATATATATATATATATATATGTATGTATTATTTATTTAAATACCTAATGATGTATTTGAATTTCTCTTATATTGAATATTTTAATTTATGAATATTTTATTATATTTAATGAATTTTCTGTGTCCATTATTTCATACACACGCAGTATACATATATATATATTCATGTATTATTTATTTAAATATATAATGAGATATTTGAAAATTGTATACCACTACATAATAAACTGAATGATTCACGACTATTACATTTTGCAAGTACAATGCTTTTATATGTGTTAATGGAACCAAAACAGAAGTTTTATCTGAAATAATTTTCTGTTTATAATTTACTGTATAAAATATATTAAAATATCATTTGATTCTTTCAGATATGTAATTTAATATTATTTATTTATTGTGAGAGATATTTAGCGGTCTATTCTGTAACCTTTAAGGATGTTGTTATGTATCATTGCGCAGAAATTACATGATACAAAAAATCTGCGCAGTGATGCATAACAATATTGTTAAAAGTTTCAGAATATTGTTATAAATGTTTTTGTGACTTTCCTTGGCTACATTAATTATGTCGAGTTAACTTTAACACTTTGGTTAAGGAAATAGCTTGAACTATTTAAATTATTATATAGCATTCAAAACGCTACGATGCGATATAAAAATCTTCTGGCTAGTCGCAATTCGAAATTTTATAAATTTCAGAGATTGAACGCCAGCAGTTCTGTTGAGAGTTCTAATGGTCCCCCAAAAAGCAATTATTTCAAATTTTTGATGAGAAATTTGTATTTATTGAATAATTAGTTGTTTAAAATTATGTAAATTGTAAAGCTCCACTCACTTTAAATAATGTTAATGTGAAACAAGAAGTTTTAATTTTCTGCGCAGACCAGGATCTCCAGGATTGACAATTTCAATAGCGGCTTTCCACGTGGATATACATTGGATATACACCAATTTTAATTTTCGTAAAGAGGCTGCTGTGCGCCTCTTAAAAGCGGCTGCTGTGCGCCGATACAAGGCTGCTGTGCGTCTTTCAAAAGCGGCTGCTGTGCGCCGATACAAGGCTGCTGTGCGCCTTTCAAAAGCGGCTTCTGTGCGCCGATACAAGGCTGCTGTGCGCCTTTCAAAAGCGGCTGCTGTGCGCCGATACAAGGCTGCTGTGCGCCTCTCAAAAGCGGCTGCTGTGCGCCGATACAAGGCTGCTGTGCGCCTCTCAAAAGCGGCTGCTGTGCGCCGATATAGAATATACTGTTTATATAAAAAAAAATTGTTATACGAAATATAAAAGTAAAACTAGTCTATATAAAGTAAAAAGTATATGTAAAGCTATTGTTTATATAAAGCGTTTACCTTATATATATATATATATATATATATACATATAAAAAATTATTATATATACATATAAAAAAATGTCTGTAAAGAGAAACAAACAAATAGTCCTAATGCCTAGAGAAAAAGACATAATTATGCGAGGCGAATGGTTAACCGACATACATATGGAACATTTTGACAATCTTTTAAAAAATTGTTCAGATTATAGACCTGTCGAAACGTGGCGATTACAACTTCCTGATACTATTCAGGCTATGCCAATTGATAAAAAACACATACAAATATTATATAGTTCGTCAGGTCCATCAGATGGACATTGGGTTTGTAGTTATTACGATACAAAAAAAATATTTATTTATGATGCATTAAATAATAAAAAATTGCATAGACAACATGAACAATTCTTGAAAAAATTATTTCCAACATGTAACTTTGAAAAAAAATCTGTCATATTTCCTACTGTACAATACCAACCAAACGGTAGCGATTGCGGGGTTTTCGCAATAGCCTTTGCAATTTCATTGTTATTTAATATTAAACCGAAAAAGTAAAATATGATCATAGTTTAATGCGTTTGCATTTAATTAAGATTTTTGAATCTAATGTTATTGAGCATTTTCCACAAGATCCACAATATATTCCTCAAAAGGTGCTTCCATTAGCAGTAATAAAAGCAAGAGAGATTGAAGCAGACCGTATACGTACTATACGTCGATGTGAGACAGAACAACAAACTTTGAACCGTTTAGAAAAGCAACGTCATATTTACCAATCTAAAAAAGAATTAAATAATAATCAATTACAATTAACAGAAAATGCTTCAAAGGATTGCATGAAAACAAACAATGATATTTATAAAGAAACTAAGCAGCATGATTTAGAAAATCACTGCATAAATAAACGTGCACGCTATACAGAAAATTTAGATAATAATCAGACTAAAAAGCATGATATATATGAACAAGATTTAGAAAATAATTGCATTGAACAGCACGATCTGTATAAACAGAGCTTAGAAATTGAACAGCACGATCTATATAAACAGAGCTTAGAAGATAGATGCGCTAAACGACGCAATCGATATCGGCTAAACTTAGAAGAAAATTGCGCTAAACAGCGCGATCAATATAAACATTTAAAATATAGACGTGGTAAAAAGCGTAATCGATATCAATGCGACTTAGAAAATGAGCGCGCTAAAAAGCGTAATCGATATCAACGAAACTTAGAAGATGTACGCATTAAAGATCGATATCGATATGAACGAGATTTAGAAAATAAACGCGCACAAAAGCGTATGCGTTATTCGAAAAACTTTGAGCATGAACGAGATAGACAAAAAAGATTGGATCCTAATCGCAAATGGCTTTATAATAAGCGATATTATCAGACAAAAATACAAAATAAAATCAAGACAAAATCTACATTTGAAATAAAAACTTGCAATATTGTCAAAAAAATTACTAAAAAGTATGAACAATTCAGGTCCAAAAACACAATAAAACTTTATAATTCTTCAAAAATATTTATAAAAAATATTATTGAAAAAATCAATATTAAAGGTCATATTGATAAACGATTGAAAGCCGAAAAAATTGTACGTTGGTGCATGTGTATTAGAAAAAATTATATTCGCAATATATATAAAATGTTAAGTTTGATTAAAAAGAAATCAGAAGTGTATTTGACTCTTGTCGCAGATTGTTCTACAATCGAAGACAAATTAACTGCGCTATGTGGCGAATCTAGACATACAGCCTCATCTGAAAATTATTTCATTGAGTCTACATATCAGTATGATGTAAATCCATTGGAACCTTTGGTAATGAATGTAGAAGGAAAAGTAGTAAACATATTACCATTAATAACAGAACGAGCTAAAAAATCTTGGTCGTGTAATACTTCAAACTGTAAAATTAACGATCCGCTTTTAATTGACCATTCTCAAAAATCTCTCAAGACCGTAAACACATGTACTTCAAAGAATGAACCAATTCTGATGTGTAATACTGCAAGCTGTAAAATTAACGATCTGCTTTTAATTGATCGTTATCAAAAGTTTCTCGAAACCGTAAATACATGTACTTTAAAAAATGTACCAAAACTGATGCAAGATTCATAAATGTACTATGAAAACTTCAAATGAGAAATTGGGTCATATGCGTAGCTGCTATATTGATTAAACACTTTGCAAAGGAATGTTTCTTCCAGTTCAATTATTATCGCCTCATTTTCCAAAAGTAAGATATATGAAGCGTTTAATTTACCAACTTACAGCTTTTTATCGAAAGATGGAAAATCTAGATGATGCATTAAATTATGCTGATATGAACACTTTGAATGAAATTGTGACTACTGCACAGGAGAAAGTAGATATGTACAGACATCAACGGACTGATACAATTTTGAGTGATGATGATATTATTTTTAAATATCGTAAAGCATTTAAAGCGTTGACTAAACGCTCTATGGAAACACCACGACATGTTTACGTATCGTGCGAGAGATTTTGTTGTAAAAAAAATGTTTCTAAAGTCAATAGTTTTCAGACACTAATTTGGCGAGATTTGATGACGTATGTACAACAAAAAGTTGATGCGCAATACATATGTAATTATTGTGCAAGCAAATTTCGTAAAGGCTTAATGCCTGCATACTGTGTCTTAAATAATCTCTTTACAAATCAGGTGCCTGAAGTAATATCATCTCTGAATACATTCGAAAAAATTCTTATACAGAGAGCTAAAGCGTTTCAAATTGTTCTCAAAATGGGAAGTGTTATGAATAGAAAGTTGCCTCAAAGACAAATGGTACCAAAAGTTAAAGGTAGAACATTTCATTTACCACTTCCGTTACAAGAGACATTGAATAAATTATGTTCTAATACTGATCCAATAAATATTAATCATGAATTATACATATTAGTTAGAGGTATCCCGACAAAATCAAAGATTATTTGGGAAGAGGTAGTTGATGTTAAAAAAGTATTTGATGCTTTAACGTGGTTAAAGCGTAACAATACTTTATACTCTCATATTATATTGCCAAATAATCATAATGATTTACGTTTACCAAAATAAAAAATTCTGAATTCCAAATGGAAGAGACAGAAGATAATGCAGAAGTGGCTGATGATGAGACTAAATTATTAAATGATCCGATAGAAGAGATCAAAAATGATACAGAAGACCAACGGAAAGCAATGTTAACTCAAGTTACTAATGCTGAAGACGATGGCTATTACGAACAATATACTATCTATCCTTTATATGAAAAGAAAGCAAATAAAACTGCAACAGCCTTATATCAAATGTTAAAAATTCAGGACTGGCCTTTGAATAATCGTGAGCAACATTTAGATTTAATGTGTTTTCCAGATTTATATTCTTCTGGTATTAATGGACAACGTGAAATTAGACAGGTTAAACTTCATGATCATGAATTTATTAAATGTCGTTTGACATCTAAACATCCACAGTATAGATTGAATCAACAATATTTATTTTATTTATTGAACGATGCAAATATGCGTCAATTAAGTCGTGGAATTTTTCATAAAATGAATGTAACTAATCCGCGACTTCGTTATACAGCTGCAGAATACTTAGACGCAATGTCGAAAGAATTGTTGGAATCTAATTTGAGTACAATATTTGCCACACTTCGAAATACGGAGCAATATTGGCGTAGACCGAGAAGTGATTTAAATTGTATGACACAGCATTATGGACCTGCGACATGGTTTTTAACACTAAGTCCAAGTGAATGGTTATGGGAAGATTTAGGTGAATATATTCGTGAAGTAAATGGATGGCATGACGCTTCCTTTAGCGTTAGCGTACTCACTGCTAGAGATCCTGCATCAACATCCAGGTTTCTCGATAATAAGTTTCGGGCAATGCTTGACTTTATCAAGTCCAAAGATCATCCAATTGGAGAAGTAACGCACTATTTCTGGCGACGAGAATATCAAGGTAGAGGTATACAACATTTTCACTTATTAATTTGGATTAAAAATGCACCGATTTTCGGTGAATCTACTATGGAAGAAGTTTCTAAATTTATTTTACAACATATAAGCTGCAAAATGCCGGATAAAAATATTTCGCCATTATTATACAGTCGTGTTGATACGCATCAGCGACATATACATAATGATTATTGTCTTCGCTCTAAAAAAGTAGGACGTAAAGTTATTCGTCGATGTCGTTTTGGATTTCCTCGTCCCGTTACTGAAACTTTGAATATGAGAGATGTGGCAACTTCGATAGCTGGTAGAAAACAATTGAAACATAAAAGTAGACTTTATGATCTTCCTCGAATGGATAATGAAGTTAATATAAATGACTATAATCCTGTTCTTCTTACTGCATGGGAAGGTAATATGGATATACAATTTATTGGTGAAAAATCATCGCTGCTTACCTGGTATGTTACTAAATATATGAATAAAGCGGGGAAAAGTGAATTATCTGAGACTATTCTTGATAGTAAGGATAACAAAAACAAATCATTAACGAGTCATCTTTGGAATATTGCTTTGCGATTTACGAATAATAGAGAATGTGGAGCTCTCGAAGCTGCTGATACATTGTTAGGTATTCATTTGTATGGAACTGATCGAAATACAACCATCAGATGGTTAGATGTTAATCAAATACGATATAGAAAATTAAAAAGTCGCAGAGAAATTGAAGCTCTTGATGCTGAATCTACAAATATATTTTATCAATCTTTGATAGATGATCATTATCCACATAGACCAAACGAACTAGAAAATACGTCTCTTTATGAATTTGCACAGTGGTACGATATCTCGAAGATCAAACCGAAAAATAAGTTTATTGAATATTATAAAATACGTAATGGTTGTTATCTTAAACGGCGACAGCGCGGATATCTTATTAATCATTATAGATATAATGTTAATACACAGCCGGAAAATTATTTTTTTGCGTTATTGCTTATGTTTAAACCATGGCGAAAATTGGAGGATCTTAAAAATGAATGCGATACTTATGCCGAATCGTTTCACAAAGTAAAACTGCATCTTGTAAAAGCATTGCAATATCATGAAAGATTAGAAGAATTGCAAAAAGCATTTGAAACTGCAAAACAGTTAATTCAGCAATGTTTAGATGACGATTTACAAAAAGAGCAGTCTCAGGATGATCCTGAAAATGCGATAGGTATTCAAAATATAGAGGCTGGTGAAGCAATGCAAGATTTTAAAGATCTTGGTGATAGAGCGATTTGAGAAATTGATGTATCTGAAATGATAGTAAAATTAAATACGGATCAAAAACGAGTATTTGATAAAGTTATCAATGTTGTAGAGTCCGATAAATCAATATTACGATTATATGTTAGCGGAGAAGGTGGTACTGGAAAAAGTTTCTTAATCAAGACTATTAAATGCTGGATAAAACAAAATCTCAACAAAGATACTGCTGTAGCAGCACCTACTGGTATAGCAGCATTTAATATAGATGGTTTGACAGTTCATAGATTGCTTCAATTACCCGTTGAACATGGTCAAACTCCTAAGTATAAACAATTATCTGATCATGTATTGAAAGTTTTACGAGCAGATCTTAAAGATGTTATTCTTTTTGTAATTGATGAAGTGTCAATGATATCTAATTTGACTTTAATATATATACACCTTCGATTGTCTGAGATTTTTGACACTAGTGATTGCGATGATGGTTGGTTTGGTGGAAAGCATATTCTTTTATTCGGAGACTTGCTTCAATTACCTCCTGTACGCGAAGATTCTATCTTTATACATTTATCAGATAAAAAAATTGCTAAATGTCGGTTCTTTAAATGCTGTTAATTTATGGATTACATTATTTGAGTATGATGAATTGACAATCAATATGCGCCAGCAAGGAGATGATTCTTACCGTGAGTTATTGTCGCGAATTCGTATAGGTTTAGTGACAAAATCTGATTGTAAAATTCTAGAGAGTAGAAAAATATCTTTCAAAGCTGATTATTTCGAATCTAGATTAAATGAATTATGTGATTTTATTAACAGTTTACCATCGGACACTGTTTGTTTATTGCCAACTTGTAATATGTGTAATGTCCTTAATGATGCAATGTTAAGTCGCATTGTTTCCAAAGAAACATTATTAATTGCTCAAGATACGATTGAATGTATACCATATGTAAAAAAGAAAGTATTAAAAGTATTGTCAACGATGATGATAATTCTCGAACAGCTGGGCTTTCAAAACAAATTACAATTAAAATTGGAGCAAAAGTTATGATTCGGCGTAACATCGATGCTAGTTTGGGTCTTGTAAACGGTACAATTGCTAAAGTAATTTTAATTGTACGAGAAACGTCTACTGACGACGTAGAAAAGATTGAACTTCTTTTACCATCAGGTTTAGAATATGAAATTGAAAGAGTAAAGGTTAAATTTCAGGTATTGGATAGAGCGTATGTTATTCGAAAACAATTTCCATTATCTTTAAGTTATGGCATCACTATTCATAAAAGCCAAGGATTAAGTTTGCAAAGTGTTGTTACGGATATTGGCAATTCTGTATTTAGTTGTGGTCAAGTTTATGTTGCCTTGTCGCGAGTAACATCTCTAGAAGGATTGCATTTAATTAACGTTGATCCTTCAGCAGTAGTTGCTAACAATGAAGCTATTATTGAATATAATCGTTTAAAACGGATACACAATCCAAAAGCAGAAATGATTGCTGTGTCAAAAGAACGCTGTCATAAAGTGAAAGATGTTCGATGGGCGTTACCAAAAGTAGTTGCTTCTGTTCAAAAATCAAGTTCAGATAAAAAATTCAAGATATTGCTTCAAATCGAAGAATTCAAAACACTGCTTGGGTTATACATGGTTTTCAGAATACAGACAAGGTTTCATGTTATGCAAATACAGTATTGCAATGTTTATTACATTTAAATGTTATTAGGCAACAATTGATTAATTGCGACAAAACAGATGTTTTACGTATATTAATGCATCGATATGAAAATGGAATGCGTAATCTAAATACCTATGCAATACGGCAATGTTTAGGAGAATATTTTTCGAGCATCGTAAAACGAAATGCGTATGATTTTCTTACGGCACTTTGCGAAAAACATGATTACTTAAGAAATTTGATACAACATCAGGTAACTTCTACCAAGCGATGCAAAACATGTGGCAATACAAAAACTATTGTTGAAAATAATATTGCTATTTCAATTTCTCTTGATAATTTAAAGGAAAAAAGTTATAATCTTAATGATTTATTAAATGCTACATTTTCACATTGGTTTCACTTACACAACGAATCATGTGAATGTTGTACTGGAACTGATAAAATATTTAAAAATGAAGTAACATTAACAAGAGAAATAATTGTTATTCGTTTAATACAATTTTTATCACAAGATGGTAAATTAATAAAAGCAGAACACAAATTTAACTTATGTGCTGTTCCAACAACTAAAGTATTAATAGCGGGACAATTGTACAAGACGATGAATGCTATTCTTTAGGATGGTTCGTGCACCGATGAAGATCATTATATAAGCATATGTAGAGAAGGACTATCTAATATTTGGATCGAAATTGATGATGCGCAAGTTAAAAAGAGGCAGTGGCCTAGAGATGCTAAAGATGTTTATATAATATTTTTACAAAAAATAGCAAATAAATAATATAAATTCGATATAAAATAAAGTAGTTGAAAAATTCTCACTAAATAGATTTTTATAATATAAAATTTATGATTAATATTTAATCATTTAATATTGCATTTCGATCAGTCCTATATAAAAGAATGTATCGTAATGTATTAGTAATTTCATGACAACGCTTTTATTCTGCATTATTCTTAAGTGCAAAAGAATATTTTTTACATGCATAAATTGTCAATAATTTGCTATTACTACTAAAAATGGAATAATATAACACACTTTTTGTTTTATTTATATATTTAATAATGAACTAGATAAGCAGCAACGATTAGTCATCAATGGACTTAGAGGTATAGATTGTGAATAATAAATATATTTTTAATGACATATTAATCTATAAAAATAATGATATGAAAAAGTTGCAACTGATAAATAAAAACCTATAAAAATATTTTAATTAAATATGGTTGTACAAAATAGTTGTTTTTATCTATAGTAAGCAGAGGACCGTCGTATTTTTAAATATGACGGGGGTGGTGGCGGGTTTTTTGCTTATTTATTTAAAGATGTTTATCATACAAAAATGAATGATATCCCTATAAAAACCTACCTTTAAAAAAAGATAAAAAAAGGCGCCTAGTATGGGCACGCCAGTAGTGAAAAATTACCCATTGCAAACCCATGTAGAATCGTATGAAAAATTACTCATTGCAAACCCATGTAGAATCGTATGAAAAATTATCCATTGCAAACCCATGTAGAATCGTACTACAAAAGTAATGATATCAAAAAAATTGTGCGCCAAGTGAAAGTAGAAACTTGTATCAGTGGAAAATTTAAGTTGCAAACCCATGTAGTAAAAAATTACCTATTGCAAACCCATGTAGAATCGTACTACAAAAGTAATGATATCAAAAAAATTGCGCGCCAAGTGAAAGTAGAAACTTGTACCAGTGGAAAATTTAAATTGCAAACCCATGTAGAATAGTACCTATGTAGAATAGTATAATTATAGAGACCTCTCTTCACGCTGGAAGTTGCAAACCCATGTAGAATCGTATAATTATAGACCTCTCTTCACGCTGAAAATTGCAAATCCATGTAGAATCGTATAATTATAGACCTCTCTTCACGCTAAAAGTTGCAAACACATATAGAATCGTAATAAGAAAAAAATAAGACAAAACACAAAAAACAGAATTAAAAATTAATACAAGCATTAAAAATTAAAAATTTATGCAAAAATTATATAAATTAATACAAATAAAAAAAAATAAAAAATTTAATTTAAAAAACTAGGCACTACTAAATTAAACAATATGCTAAAGTTAATTTTGAAATTTAACAGTGCCTAGTTTTTTTAAATTAAATTTTTTATTTTTTTTATTTGTATTAATTTATATAATTTTTGCATAAATTTTTAATTTTTAATGCTTGTATTAATTTTTAATTCTGTTTTTTTGTGTTTTGTATTATTTTTTTCTTATTACGATTCTATATGTTTGCAACTTTCAGCGTGAAGAGAGATCTATAATTATACGATTCTACATGGATTTGCAATTTTCAGCGTGAAGAGAGGTCTATAATTATACGATTCTACATGGGTTTGCAACTTCCAGCGTGAAGAGAGGTCTCTATAATTATACTATTCTACATAGGTACTATTCTACATGGGTTTGCAATTTAAATTTTCCACTGGTACAAGTTTCTACTTTCACTTGGCGCGCAATTTTTTTGATATCATTACTTTTGTAGTACGATTCTACATGGGTTTGCAATAGGTAATTTTTTACTACATGGGTTTGCAACTTAAATTTTCCACTGATACAAGTTTCTACTTTCACTTGGCGCACAATTTTTTTGATATCATTACTTTTGTAGTACGATTCTACATGGGTTTGCAATGGATAATTTTTCATACGATTCTACATAGGTTTGCAATGAGTAATTTTTCATACGATTCTACATGGGTTTGCAATGGTACAATTCTACATGGGTTTGCAATGAGTAATTTTTCATACGATTCTACATGGGTTTGCAATGGGTAATTTTTCACTACTGGCGTGCCCATACTAGGCGCCTTTTTTTACCTTTTTTTAAAGGTACATCATACTATAGCTGCATTATTGATAACGTGTATTGTTGAAATTGTATTAATCAAATTAAATCTTATTAACCTTGAAAAATATTTTTTGCAATTATTGACTGGAAAACATCACGTTCGGAGACGTAAACAAAAAAAGATTAGATATTGAAATCTTAAATGAAAAAAAATCAATGTGAATATAGTATATAAATACGTACATAGAGACTGCAAGAAGCTAACATTCACACTCTGTGTGCTTGCTGAAATCGTGTCTGCAAACCTTTTGTTTTTCCTTAAGTTATACTTTCACGAGTATAAGTGCAATTGTCTATAAGATGATTATCAATCCACTTAACGTTGTTAGACTTTTACTAGCAGCAATAAATACTATGTATCTTATGGAAACGCCGGTAACTGAAGCCGAGATAGAACTAAAAGAAAATATTCAGAAATTATTATTGGACAATATTGATCAATTCAACGGACTGGAAGTGACAGAAGAAACATCGCTTGATTATGAAGAACCTCATAAATTGCATACATTTGTGTTGGAAAATCTCTACACCCCTAAACGACCTCTTCCATATTCGTTCTCGCTCCCACTCACCCGCTATCACTCGCTCTCTCATTCTTTCTCTTTCTGAACGCTACTGACTTCGCACGCATTCTCTCTTCCCCTTTCCCACGGCCGTGACTCACAAATCACGGGCTATCTCCCTGAGGTAACTAGGCCAATCAAGGAGCAACACATCAATCATCGTGCGCACATGTCGCCTCGAAAAGGATCTCGCTATCATCGGCCAGTACTTCGTTTCCAGTTACCTCGAGCTGTTCTCTCTCGGCTAAACGTGAACATAAGTAAGCGAACGGACAAAAGGTGAAATCAAAAAACTCTACAACGGACCAGTGCAATCTCTCGGACTTTCTCTATCTTCAAGGAACAATTATCGGATCTCTCATTGTGACAACGGACTAAGACAAGTGCACCTCATTGAACAATACAAGTGCGGCGTGATACTCGGTGCGGCCATTGCCGGTCCCGTTGATCGGCACGTGGTTCAATAATCATCGGACTTCTCGATTAACTACTTGTGATATTTACCAAAGACATTTTATTTTAGTTTCTTATCTCACATTTATTATTTTGTGGTAAATTGGCAGAAGGCCAGTATTAATTTTTGCCTTTAATTATAGTGATAATAAATTACACTTATATATTTTTTCTGAGTGAAACATCGCCTTAATTTTGTGGTTTTCTGCACATATCTCCGCCTCACTCCTAACACCAGAATTTTCACCGGACTTTGATTCAAACAATTTGAAATAATTGAAGAAGATGAAGAAGCATGGAATGAAGATAATGTAAATGTTCATAATAAGCGATGCCATGATGATGACAATTTTGATGTTTCTTACAAACGGCGAGCTATTGAATATTGGCAGAATCAGGAATCGTGATGAAAATAGAAATACCACCATTAAACATCGTTCTTTTAAGTCAGTGCAACACAAGTTTAGAAGAGTTTCATCTGAACGTCAATTGAGGCGATGGGAAGAACAGTTAAGGTCAGGTGGAAGTCGTCTTGACAAGTTATCTCATATTTCCAAAATTACGCATGATAAATTTAATGCAGCTGTTCAAGCAGGATTTATAATTCATGATGTTGATATAAGAAGATGAGCCTTGGAGGCACAAAGAGAAATAGGAGATTTAAATCCTGTATTTAAGGGATCACCTGCGTGTATATCACGATTTAAAAAGTCTCACCGAATTGTATCCAGAAAAATTACAAAATTTATTACTAGAAAAATGTTGGGAGATTCTGATAATATTCAAAAAGAAGCCCAAGATTTTATAAAAACAGTGAAACCTCTCATTGAACAATTTGGATCTGAAAATGTTTATGATACAGATCAAAGTGGTTTTCAATTAGAAATCCATTCTGGAAGATCATTATGTGACCAAGGAGTGAAGAAAGTAGAACGAGTTGTGCAATCCATATCATCAACCACACATTCCTATACTATTCAACCGATAATTTCTTGTAATGGAAGATTACTGTCACCTTTGTTTATCATGTTACAAGAACCTAGTGGTACTTTTGGCCCTAGAGTGAAAGAAAATCTATTCACACCACCAAATGTTATTGTAACTGCTTCGAAATCCGGTAAAATGACATCAGGTAATGACATAAGATAAATTTTAGTTTCTTATATTTTGTAAAACATTTCAAACTTATATAAAAATAATAATTAGATACTTAAAAAGTCGCTAGTGAAATATTAAAGTAGGAACGAAGTAAAGTCGACCCAACTAGCCAAAATTATATTTATTCAAAAAACACAACATTTCGACCATATGGATGTGGTTCTTATCAAGTGTAATATTCATTAGTAGAGGTGCAGCCAAATTAACGATAACGTCAACTTTTCCATAATGTAGTTATAACATATTTAAATAAACATAACATAAATTGAAGTTTGTCAAACATTTGAAAGAGAGAAAACGATCCTATCGTTATGATGATTCGTCAAAAACTTATATAAAAATATTATTATAATGTGTTATATACACGTTTCTCTTCTTGTTTTGTAGATCATTTAAAAAAATGGTTAGAAAAAGCTTATTTTCCAAATGTGGGTCGCGATAGTGTTCTTTTTATAGATTCATGGTGCGGACAGTGTCCAACTATTGTCGCTGATTTAACACCAACAGAAAAACAAATTACCACTATGGTAATACCGAAAGGAACTACGGAAAAAATACAACCGTTAGATGTTTACGGATTTAGAATCTGAAAGAACTTTGCAAGAAGATTTTCGGATACTGTTTTATTGTTGAATTTTGATATAAATTTACATCACCGAAATAATATTATAAAATTACAATCTTTAATATATAATCAGTTATCATCTCCTCGATATCATAATTTATTTAAATACTCTTGGTTTAAAAGTGGATATACGAATGAAAGACCAGAAGAATTTAAAAATCCAGTAGAATTTAGTTTTGAACAAATGTTAACAACATGTGACGTTGATGGTTGTAATGATGTAGCTAATTGGGCACGTATAACAAAATACGTGTCTCTTAAAATTGCATATTTTACAACATATTTCAAGGAAAATTAAATCGGCGTCGGACAGTTGTGATAGTTCCCTTGTAAGTGTAAGTGTATCGCAGATTATTATATTAATTTGTTTTTGATTTGTAGAAAAACACACTTAGATCACGAAAATATTATATAAATGAATTGCAAATATTTAATTAGGAATGACGATAGTACTTTGAAAAGCATTTGCTACTCTTGCTTTAAAAAAAGTTAATCTACGTTCTGCAACTTTTTTTATTATTAAAACAGGATTTATTACAACTAAGAAAGAAACTTTGGAAAAATAACAGAACAATTTAACAAAATAATCAAGTAAATTTAACTTTGAGAATTATCTTTCAAAAATCAAGTTCAGATCAAACAGTTCGAAGAAATACTGTTTGGATCATACGTGGTTTCCAAAATACAGACAAAGTTTCATGCTATGCAAATACAGTATTGCAATATTTATTACATTTAAATGTTATTAGGCAACAGTTATTTAATTGCGATAAATCAGATATTTTACGTATATTAATGCATCGATATGAATATGGAATGTCTAATTTAAATACATATTCAATACGGCAATGTTTAGGAGAATATTTTTTTAACACCGCGAAACAAAATGCATCCCATTTTCTTACGATTCTTTGCAAAAAATATGATTGTAAAAGAAATTTGATTGAACATCAAGTTACTTCTATTAAACGATGCAAAACTTGTGGTAATACTAAAATTACTGTTGATAAGAATATTACTATTTCAATTCCTATTAATATCTTTAAAAAATTAATATCTTTAAAAAAGAAAAATTATAATGTTAATGATTTATTAAATGTTACGTTTTCACACTGGAATGAATTATTACACAATGAATCATGTGAACATTGTACTGGAAATGATATAATATTTAAAAATGAAATAACATTTGCAAGAGAAATAGTTGTTATTCATTTAATAATATTTTCACAAAATGATAAATTAATGAAAGCAGCACACAAATTAAATTTATGTGCTGTTCCAACAACTAAAGTATTAATAGCTGGACAATCATATAAGATGATGAATGCTGTATTTCATCATGGTTCATGTATTGATAAAGGTCATTATATAAGTACATATGTGTAGAGAAGGAGTATCTAAAATTTGGATCAAAGTTGATGATGCGCAAGTTAAAAAAAAACAGTGGCCTAGAGGTGCTAAAGATGTTTATATAATATTTTTACAAAAGATGGCTAATAAATAATATATATTAGATATTATAAAATAAAGAAGCAGTTATATATAAAATTTTTCATTAAAAATGTATTTTTGTAATATCAAATTTATAATCATTTAATAATTTCATTTCGATCAATTCTATATAAAGAAATTTCTCATCAATAAATCAGCAACAATTTCATGAATAAAGCTTCATATAATAATAAATGTAATAATAAATGTATATTTCTGACATATTGGTTTGTAATTATTTGTTAGTCTTACGAAAGAGTAAGCAAAGAAATTTGATAGATCTGTAGTATTTACTATAAGCAAAGAGGACCATCGTATTTTGATGAAATATAACAAGGGTGGTGGCGAGTTCTTTGCTTTTTTATTTTAAGATGTTTGAATAAATATATACTACAAAAAGGACTGATACAACAAAAAAAACCTTTTTTTAAAAAAAGGTAAAAAAAGGACGCCAAGTTTATGTGTCATGTGAAAAGTGTTATACAAAAACAGTGTTTTTAAATTATTGTAAAAAAACATTTCTAAAAAAAAAATGATATCAAAAAATTGCGCCAAATAAATAAAAATATGTTTTATAAACAAAGAATTTGTCTTATTATTCTAAAATATTTTTAAAAAACTACTCAGCTAAATATAAATGTATTAATTTTGCAGATTATTATCTGATCTCAAATATAAAATTTATCACAGAATTACTATTGTATTTTTAAGAATGATGTTATCATCTGCATCATCTAATCAAAACGATTTAGACCCGGCATTGAAAGGATTAAAATAACGAACAAAAACTTGGCGTGCCCGGTTCGGCGCATTAAAAATTAAATTTGACATGCAATAAATTGTAATATGCATTAACAAAATGTGTATAATAAATAAAATTATCTTCAAGTAATCTGCATACATATAAATTAAATCAAATATAAATAAAATTTATATGGTATGGTATGATTTATTCTTCCCCTTGGGGATTAAAGGCGCTTTTGCGAGGAGCGTACCCCAACCTCTTACATTATCATACAAACTTAACCTAACTTATACTAATTGCGCAAAACCTTAAACGCATATCGAGAGAGAGAGAGAGAGAGAGAGAGAGAGAGAGAGAGAGAGAGAGAGAGAGAGAGAGCGATATCTTAATTCTAATTTTAATCCTAATCTTAATCCTAATCTCGCATGACCCCCAGTTCCACATTCACACTACATTCATAATCTTCTCCATCCCCTTCCCCCTTTTCCTTCATTCTCCCCTTAGCCTTTCCTCTTTTTTCCCTTCCAACTCCCTCGTCCACCATTCTCCCTTTCCCTCTTGAACCAAAATATCCTTAAGTCTCTCCCTCCAGCATTTTCCCTCCTCACTCTCACTACACTCCTCCAATACGTGCTCCCATGTTTCCAAACCTCCCTCACATATCCTACATATCTTTTTCTCCTCCTCCTTCCAATATCTAGCTTCCCTCATCTCATTACCCTGTCTATGTCTAATCACCCACCTCCATCTGCTTTCCCCCCATCCCTTGTTCAGATAACCTGCTATCCCCTCCACCCTTATTTCCCCATACCATCTGTTATACCTTGACTCACTTATCTTTTCCCCTCTCTCCTTCCTTTGTAGCTCTTTATCCACCTGTTTCCACCCCTTGTACACTTCTTTACCTCTTCACCTCCTTTCCACCATTGCCTGCACTTCTCTTCCTTTTCCTTAAAAAACGCCTTCCTTTCTTCCTCCCGTTCTGACAATACTTTCCCCTCCCTCACCCTCTTCTTTATCTCCTCAAAGCATTTTCTCGCGAGACCCCCCCCCCTTCTTCCAACTTCCTTTCGAATCCCACCGCTCTTCTCCCCGTTGCCGTCCTAAACTTATCTTTCTTAATTTCCTCCCTGATCATGTATCCTGGCGTACACCAATCCACTCCCATAGTCCATCTTATCCACCTTTCCTGCATTGCTTCTACCTCTCTCCATTCCCTCCATCCCCATATCTCCGCTCCGAACTCCATCACCGTCCCAACCAATCTTTCGCACAACCAAATCCATCTTTCCCAATTCTCTCTAAACCTCCTTTTGCCCAACCCCCAAACTTGTCTTATCACCACCCCCGCTTTCTTAACTCTATCTTACACCTGTGCCCCTTGCCCCCCGTTTTTCTGCATTTTATATCCCAAATAGGTGAACTCCTTTACCTCTTCTACCTGTTTTCCCTTCCATCTCCATTTGACTTTTTTCATTCTGCTTCCCTCCCTCTTGAACCTTAACACTTTAGTCTTTCCTACATTGACCTCCAATTTTTTCTTATCCAAATATCCCTCCATTTTCCCCATCATGTGAATCATCCTCTCCTCATTGTCTGCTAACAGCACCATATCGTCTGCATAAGCTAGGCAATACACCTTTTCGTCCCCCAACTTCACTCCTCCCCATCCTCCTTTTCTTAACACTTCCTCTACATCTGCTAGCAACTGATTGAACAATATCGGGCTTATTGGACACCCTTGCCTCACTCCTCTCGCCGTCCAGAACCTCTTTCCGACCTTCTCTCCTATCCTTACTTTACTCCTTGTTTCCCTATAAACTTCCTCGATCCTATTCCTCAAACCCTCCCTTACTCCCCTTTACTTCAAAGTCTCCATCAATATCTCTCTATCCATTAAGTCAAACGCCGCCTTCAGATCTATAAACGTTGCTATTAATACTCTCCCCTTCCTACCTATTTGCCTATTCATCAAAAAATTCAATACATATATATTATCTATCACTCCCATCTCCTTTCTAATTGACCCGGCGGAATCATGCCTTTCTTCTCTACCTCCATCTTCAACCTTTCCGTCAGTATACCTACATACACCTTATACAATGTCGGCATCAATGTCACCCCTCTGTACCCCTCTACACTCACCCCTGCTCCTTTTTTTCAACGGAATTATTATTCCCTCTCTCCACTGTTCCGACTATCCTTCCCCCTTCCACACCCTATTACAGAAGTTCCATACCCATTCTTTCACCGCTTCACCTCCTAGCTTCCATACCTCATTTGGCACGCCATCCGCCCCTGAAGCCTTCCCCTTCTTTAATTTATACACAGCATTCCTTACCTCCCCCCTTCCTATTCCCTCTTCTTCGTCCTCTTTCCTAGCACTCTCTCTCCCCTTTACCACTCTACCCTCCACCCCTCCTAACAACCTCATAAAGTGATTCCTCCATTCATTTTCCTCTATCCCTTCATTTACCCCATTCCACTTTTTCCTCCCTCTATTCACTATCTTCCATACATCCCCCTCTGTCTATGCCTCTTGCGCCTCCCTTATCCATCTCTCATTCTTCCTACTTTTTCCTTTTACACAACAGCTTATATTCTGCTCTACCTTTTCTGTACCCTTCACCCCCCTCCTGTCTTTCTCCATTTCCTTAGACACTTCCTCACCTCTTTTCTTTTTACCTCACACTCCTCATCCTACCAGCCTCTCCTCTTCCTCTCTCCGCACTCTCTTGCCCCCTTCTTTAACTCTTCCTCTATCCTTTTTATCTTTACATCCAACTCTTCATCTATATTACTTCTCTAACCTCCCATTCTATCCTCTCTCTAATCCTTTCTCTACCTCTCTCTGTCCATCTTCCCCCTCTCCCTTCCTCCTTTCTTCGTTTTCCTCTACTCGTTCTCCCCCCTCTTCTCTCCAGCGATACTACTACTGGGTGATGGTCTGACTCCACACAGTCGCTCACATCCAGTCTTACGACATTTTCTCTTACACCCTCCTCTTCTACCACATAGTCAATCACTGATTCCCCCTTTCCTCCTGTATACGTAAATTCCCCTTCTTTGTCCCCCACCGTATTCCCATTTAGGATCCCCCAACCCACCCTCTCTAGCCCTTCTATTAATTTCTTTCCCTCTCTATTTATCTTCCTATCCTTTGATTTTCTTTCGACTTCTTCTTCTTCCCCCTCCTCTTTTCCTCCTTCCTTTGTTGCCGTCCCCACTTATTATTGTTCGTACCTCTCCATTCTGCTCTTCTAGCCACTCCTTCATCACTTCCAACTTCCTTTCTATGTCTCCGTTAACATACACCCCGACTACCCTTCATCACTCACTCCCCACCCACGTCTCTATAGCCATCACTCCTTCATTCTTCTCTTCTACCTCCGTTGATACTACCCCCAGATCCTACCTCTCTAACCCCAGCAATTATCCCTCCCATCGGCCTTCCTTTTTTACTTTTCCTCTTAGCTAACTGTTTCTCCCATCTATATCCCTTCGGTGGTATTCTCTTTACTCTTTCCCAGTTCTTCTCGTCTACCCAAATTTCTACCATCACCACCACCTCCCACTTTTTAATCTCCTTCCAGAAATTTTCCCTCTTATTTTTAACGCCCGCCACATTCCAAAATCCCACCTTCCAGCACCCTTCCCTTATCCTTTCCTTACCTCTTCCTTCCACCTTCCGCCCGTCTTTGGCCATTTTTCTTTTATCCCCTTCCTCATCCTTTACCTCTCCTTCTCCTCCCCTACTCCTCCCCTCTTCTTCCTCTCTCCTTATCTCTTTCCTTTTCCATCTCCCTATTCTCCTTCCCTCTTCGATATACTTATATCTCTAACCTCTCCTTTCAGTCTACCTTCCTCCTCATCCCATTTCCACCAACACTCGTTGATTCTTATTCTTCCGTATCCCGTCCATACTCTATTCCCTCTTTTCCTTTCCTCATCTGCAATAGCCTCTAATTTCCAACTCATTTTCCTTTCTTCCCACGTCAAATCATCTTCGATCCTAACCGCTTTCCCTCTTAATTTTTTCTTCTTCTCCATTTTCTGTTCTCTGCTACCCTAGTTTAACTATCATTATCCCAAATTTCTACCATCACCACCACCTCCCACTTTTTAATCTCCTTCCAGAAATTTTCCCTCTTATTTTTAACGCCCGCCACATTCCAAAATCCCACCTTCCAGCACCCTTCCCTTATCCTTTCCTTACCTCTTCCTTCCACCTTCCGCCCGTCTTTGGCCATTTTTCTTTTATCCCCTTCCTCATCCTTTACCTCTCCTTCTCCTCCCCTACTCCTCCCCTCTTCTTCCTCTCTCCTTATCTCTTTCCTTTTCCATCTCCCTATTCTCCTTCCCTCTTCGATATACTTATATCTCTAACCTCTCCTTTCAGTCTACCTTCCTCCTCATCCCATTTCCACCAACACTCGTTGATTCTTATTCTTCCGTATCCCGTCCATACTCTATTCCCTCTTTTCCTTTCCTCATCTGCAATAGCCTCTAATTTCCAACTCATTTTCCTTTCTTCCCACGTCAAATCATCTTCGATCCTAACCGCTTTCCCTCTTAATTTTTTCTTCTTCTCCATTTTCTGTTCTCTGCTACCCTAGTTTAACTATCATTATCCCACTGCAATAGCCTCTAATTTCCAACTCATTTTCCTTTCTTCCCACGTCAAATCATCTTCGATCCTAACCGCTTTCCCTCTTAATTTTTTCTTCTTCTCCATTTTCTGTTCTCTGCTACCCTAGTTTAACTATCATTATCCCACTCCCCCCTTCTTTGCCTCTCACCTTCCTAACCCACTCTATCTCTGCCTTAACCCCAATCTCCTCCATCACTTTCGCCACTTTTTCATTCATTTCTCCTTCCCCTTCTTCCAATCACCGAATCACTATATTATTTCTCCCTTTTCTCCCTTTTTTTAAGCTCCATCTTCTTCCCCATATCTTTCACTCTATCCGCCATTGACCTTTCCTCTTTGACCTCTTGTCACCGCCCCACCCCCTCTCCTCATTTCCCCCTCTCCCCTCTGCATCATTTTCCAATTTAGCCTTCAGTTCCACCACTCTTCTCTCTAGCTTCTGTTAACTTAATCTCTACCTCCTTCCTTTCCTCCCTCCATTTCTCCTTCCTATTCCATAGTTCTAATCTTATCTTTCCTAGTTCATCATTAAGTCTCTCCATTAATTTATCACCCATTTCCTTAATCATGAACCCCAGAACCTCCCTCTCGTTTCCCATCCCCTCCTCCTGTAATCTCTCCGCCATTTTGCTTCTTCTGAGTGCCCATTCATCCCCCTCGCTGTTTTCCTCTCCTGGCCCCTCCCTTTTCCTTTTCATATATTCCTCTATACCTTCCGTGCTATCTCTTCTTTCTTTACTTAGCTCCTTTACTTAGCTATTTTTTTTGGTCTCCTTCTTTCTGGCTCTTTCCTTCCTCTCCATCTATCTTTTTTATCTCTCCATCGTTTACTTTTCCTTCTTTACCCTCGTCACCCATCTCTTCTCCCTGATCTCTATTCCCAATTCAAATTCAAAACTTCGCGCCCTGCGCTGTTACCCGTACTCTTCTCTATCTCCACTCCCGACGCCCGTCTTAACTCCCGCCTATTCTACGGCGATAGCGCCGTCAACGCAGACCCGTCTCCTCTCACGTCCCCTACCACGCGTGTTCTACCTTGTGCCTAGAGTCACTCCTTTACCTAACCTCCACTAAACTTCTCCTGCCTACACCACCGCAACCTCCACTTTCTTTCGCTCACCTTTACTCTTCGCCAACCCTCTCTTGACCCCTCACCACCTGCACCCAACTCTTCTATTCTCCTTTCACTCCTTCCGCCACTCTCTCAACCAATTCTGTACACACTCTCTCACACCTGTCACTTACATACACTCCGGAACCGGAAGCCAAATAAAATTTATATTAAAACTTTATTACAATAATAAATAATTATCTATATTTAAATAAAATTAATCTGTATATAAGTAAAATATATATTTAAAATTAATCAAAAATACATTGTCCTAGTATAATATAGCATAATATGTAAAATATCAACAAATTAATTAAAATTATAAAATTTATTTTAAGAATATATTTCAAGCCTACACCAACTAAAGTTTAAAATATAAAATTATAAAAGATGAATACCATAATTATATCATTCATCGTGAAATATCTTTAAACACAAAACAGAAATCTTACTTATTAATTTAAAAATAAATTTTATAGATTCATTTCTAAACAATCTTATTAGGAAATTTATGTCATTTTAGTGCCCCGACCCGGGCACGCCAAGTTTTTGTTCGTTATTTTAATCCTTTCAATGCCGGGTCTAAATCGTTTTGATTATGCAGATGATAACATTATTCTTAAAAATACAATAGTAATTCTGTGATAAATTTTATATTTTAGATCAGATAATAATCTGCAAAATTAATACACATTTATATTTAGCTGAGTAGTTTTTTTTAAATATTTAAAATAATAAGACAAATTCTTTTTTTATAAAACAAATTTTTATTTATTTGGCGCAATTTTTTGATATAATTTTTTTTAGAAATATGTTTTTTTACAATAATTTAAAAACACTGTTTTTGTATAACACTTTTCACATGACACGTGAACTTGGCGCCTTTTTTTTTACCTTTTTTTAAAAAAAGGTTTTAAAAGAAGTTTTTTTTGGTTATTTAATATACATAAAATGAAGATGCGCCGCATAGGGTCCGCGGCAAAAAGGTATCGATTTTTAATATTTTAAGGCGAGCCAAAAATTCATCGATAATACATTTTAATAGTACATTGCTTGCAGAATTGTTTGGTACCAAGCAGACATTAGCGTACACAATCTCTTTTATTTAATATACATAAAATAAAGATGCGCCGCATAGGGTCCGCGGGGACATAATGTCGACTTTTAATATTTTAAGGCAAGCCAAAAATTTATCTACCGTATATTTTGATAGTTCATGGTTTGCAGAATATTTTGGTACCAAGCAGACACCAGCGTACAAACTCTTTCATTTAATGTACCTAAAATAAGCATGCGCCGCATAGAGTCCGCGGCAGAAAAGTATCGATTTTTAATATTTTAAAGCGAGCCAAAAATTCATCGATTATATATTTCGATAGTACATTGTTTGCAGAATCTTTTGGTGCCAAGCAGACACCAGCGTACAAACTCTTTCATTTAATATACGTAAAATAAGAATGCGCCGCATAGGGTCCGCGGCATAAAAGTATCGATTTTTAATATTTTAAGGCAAGCCAAAAATTCATCGATTATACATTTTAATAGAACATTGCATTCAGAATCTTTTTATACCAAGCAGACATTAGCGTACAAACTCTTTCATTTAATATACATAAAATAAGCATGCGTCGCATGGGGTCCGCGGCAAAAAAGTATCGATTTTTAATATTTTAAGGCGAGCCAAAAATTCATCGATTATATATTTTGATAGTACATTGTTTGCAGAATATTTTGGTACCAAGCAGACACTGGCGTACCAACTCTTTCATTTAATATATGTAAAATAAGGATGCGCCGCATAGGGTCCGCGGCTATAATTTCATGATATCTAATATTTTAAAACGAGCCAAAAATTTTTCACTTACATATTTCGATAATATAATGTCTGCAGATTATTGTTGTAGCAAAAATATATGAGCCTTCACACTTTTTTAATTAATATACATAAATAAGGCTGCGCCGTATAGGGTCCGCGGCGATATTTTATGATACTTAATATTTTTAAATGATCCAAAAATTCATCTTTTGTATATTTCGATAGTACATTGTTTGCAGAATATTTTGGTACCATGCAAACACCAGCGCACAAATTCTTTTATTAAATATACAAAATATAAGAATGCGCCGCATAGGGTCCGCGGCAACAAAGTATCGATATTTAATATTTTTAAAAAAGTCAAAAATTTATCGCTTGTATATTTTGATAGTACCTTGTTTTCAAATTACTTTTATATCACAAATATACAAGCGTACAAATTCTTTTATTTAATAATATAAATTTACATAATATGCTCCTTATATGGTCCGCTGTTACAAAGTATCGATTTTTAATAGTATAAGAAGAGCTAAAAGTTCATCGCTTGTATATTTCGATAGTACATTGTCAGCAGATAATTTTTTACCTAAAACATTTGAGCGTACAAATTCTTTTATGTAATATATATAATATAATTTTTCATTGTATAGAGTCCACGAAGACAAAGTGTCGATTTTTATTATATTACAACCAGCCGAAAATACATCTTACAATACTTATATAAAATACTTATACAAATTGACGTTATGTTATCTAAATGATGTTTCTAAAATTTTGAAGAAGTTAATTATTGCAATTAATGATTAAAACTTATTATAAAATGAAAGAGCGAGTTTTAAAATATCGAAAAATATTTAAAAAATAGTTTTTCGAAAGATAATAAAAATATTGAAAAAGTACATGACATAACGTAAGATATAGGACTCGACTTTAAAATTAAGAAAATATTATTTATCGCCGCTAATAATTAAAACATAAAAAAATTAATGAACGTGTTTTAAAATATCGAAAAACATTAATGAAATAGTTTTTTGAAGGTTGATAAACAATATTGAAAAAACATGTGACATAACGTAAGGTATACGATTCGACCCTAAGATTAGAAGACAGTTATTGCCCCTATAATGATTAAAACATAAAAAATTGAAAGAACATGTTTAAAAATATACAAATACATAAATGAAATGGTCCTTTCGATTATAAAAGATATTGGAAAAAAACGTTTTGTAACTTAATATTATGGTATATCAAGAGACACGGTAATGTCTCGCGCCTAGTTGAGGGCGTAGCCGACTCCCGCTTTAGCGAGGCACCGTGTATCTTTACGCGAATCGGACAGTTGATCTATTATAAATTTGGAATCCTCAATAATGGCTGAAGCAATCGAGTTTATACTAGTCTCAATCGATAGATTGAGTTCGAATTATATAATGAAAGTGTCTTTGTTTCTGCTCTACGTGATTTGTAAGCAGAGATATGATAATGCAAAGTCTAAATATGAAAAATTTCTTGTAAGAAACGTCATCATCATCATCGTTCACGCATACATAGTAGTATCGTGCTACACGTATTCACACGTATACAACACATGCATACACGTATATCACACGTACACAACACATGCAATAGATTGCATGTATTGGTAATGTCCAACTCTCACGTTTTACAACAGATGGCGATATTAGTGCTCTACGATATTACCATAGCAGCGTACGGGGTTATGTATAAATAAAAAAAATAAATAGTGACGTGCGGGGTTATGTATAAATGATACACATATAACATGTACGTATCTTTTGATAGTTTATAATATACTATATTTTTGCATAATGCGTAACAAGAAAATAGATTATTATATTATTATGAAAAAAATATAGTATATCACATATTATGTAGTATTGCATATCACATGTATTTAGCAAATATATATTGCAAAATGTAGATCCTTTTATCTATCTATTTCTTTCTTGAATGCATATTTATATATTGATATTTGCAACTACTTTCTTGTTACGTTACCATTTTAATTAAACTATTTCTTTCATAATAATTACTTTCTTGCTACACTACCATCCTACTATTTCTTTTATAAGTACATAATTATTGATGTAAAATAAGGAGAAGCGATCTTTACCAATAATAATTATTTATATACTTATGAAAGATGTAGTACGATGGTAGCGTTGCAGAAAATTATTATGAAAGAAATAGTAAAATGATAACATAACATAATAAATAAAAGTAAGAAATACATGTGATATGCAATACTGCATCAGAATATTCAAAGTGATAGCTCACATGATGCCAGATTTCAAGAAATACATAAAAAGTGCAGCCCTATGAAGTTGAACTTATACGACGTGATTACGTTGCTAATGAAGGATGGGAAACGTTTCTATATGAAGATACTATGCCAGATATTCTAGTTGGTTTACTCAGATTAAGGAAATGCTCCGATAACATATTCAGGTGAGATTTTAATATACTTGAAAGATTAATTTTGTAGACTATGATGTATACATGTATCAATATGTAATTAATAATTATTAATAAATCTTATAATTTCTTGTAGATCAGAATTAAAATGGAAATTTACGTGAGGTAGCTTTAGCCAGAATGAAGGATTTAGGTACAGATTGCCGTGATGTTAGGACACGTGAAGTAGGCATTCAAGATATAAAATAAAATATATAACATAAACAAGACACTAAAATTAAAATATACTATTTTTTTATTTTATACATACAGTATGTAAAAATCTGAAACATGAACATTCTTAGATGCTTAACATGTTCAATAATATTAAATGGTATACAACTTTTTGTCTAATGTATTAATATATTTCAGAGTGTTACGAAATTAAAAAGAATAAATCTATTCTGTATGTACAAAACTAATATAGTTGCTTAAATTCTATTTATATTATTGTGTAGAGACATGTAATTTACATAACAATATATTATTAATATTAAAATGTAATATTTAATCAATTATTAAATATCAAATATTAAAAAAAATATTTTTCATTGAGACATTACATACATTTGCTTTTAGTTCTATTATATATTTTTGCATCCATTTTAATTACTTCCAATATGGATATTCTTATAAAAATAAAAAAATATATTACATTTATGATAAAATTTACTTATAAAAATGTTTATGAAAAATGAAACCTTTGCACAAAATAAAGAGAAAGATATCTTCTCTCTCTCTCTCTTATTTCTACTTATTGCAATTCAGATCTAATCTTTGGCACAATATATTAATTAATTAAACAAAACTAATATTATTACATTTGTACAGTACTCTGCGTTGATACCACTGCTTCACAAATGTGTACAGGCCACAATCCTCACATACATATAAAATCTGTCTTCGCTTTGTCCGCGGTAATAATTTATCGGTATGCGCTCGCGCGATTTATCGCGTTAAATTAACAGCGCGAAGTATATTCTCTCCTACGCGATGCAATCTGGCTTTCCATTTAGTACTCTGCGTTGATACCACTGCTT
>NW_028141547.1:0-29548 GCF_030444845.1 Prenolepis imparis | reverse complement strand
ATACCGAGTTGAAGTGAGTGGTCGGAGATGACCCAAATGTACCGAAGGGAGCAATCATCGTGGGATGGCGGATTTGCAGCGAAAGTGGACGACCTGGGTGGAAGCGGTGCGTTCGGGGACGCCGGATAACGCACGGTCACGTAAGGTCTTTATTGTAAGATAAATGAAATAAATAAGCAAGGGCCCGTTACTGTCGAATACGTTTTGCAGCCTCGGATAGCGGAAGGAACTAAGCGGATGAGCACATAAAAGGGTTCCGATATCTCGAGACAGGGATGGCTACTCCAATGGGGCCGCCGGCATCGTCCCGAAGAAATCGGAGACTGATCACCTCTCGGCGGGTCCCTCAGCAAGTCGACAAACATCTGAGAAGGAAAAGCAGTTGTTCGGGAGCAGCCATATTATCCGCGCCAACATTCCGAAACGTACCGAGAGCGGTTTCGAAATTACCGGGGCAACGAGGCCCGCAAGGATCGACTAGTGTCGAAATAGGATCAAGGATCGATTATCGGCGGCGCGCGCAGCGCCACAGGCTACCGGCTACCGGCGTACCGCGAGCCCAGAGTCGGGACACTGTTCGACGAGACGGCGGCGTGCGAACCACGTGAGACACCGACGGACCGCAGTAAATTGTAAGACCATCACTTCGAAATCTCGGTAAGAGCGAACTCGGCGGGGACTCGCGTTTTCATAAAACAAATAAGATTATTATCGAGGTTACTGTTGTAACGTCCCGTCATTTTCGCGAAACCATATTTTTGCGCGCTACTGTTTTTCCTGCGCCAATACTTAAAATTTAAGGATAATTAATGATTTTCCTCTTTACATATAATTGTTTAGACTAAAATCAAGCATTTATATTATTAATTACTAACCATACCAAATCTAGGGTCTCCAGTTATCTAGTTCTAACTAGCCGCTACCAGGAACTAGCGATCCGACCAATCAAACGTCATCCGAGACCCCTGAGCGTATACTTCAACTAACCAGTTATTATTAAATGAAACTAACCCTTAGCAATAAGAATATATTTTAATCATGACTAACCCACTTATATATGAATATTCAATATTAATTAAACAATATAATAATATTATTTATGGAATCAGAAACATAATAACTTGTCGAACTTTTACTTAACAATTTAAGACTTATAATAATGAGTTTTAGAAGTATTTTAATCACTGACAGAATTATTATGAGGAAGGTTCCATAAATCCTTATCTTGCGATGCATTGTAACGACAAGCCTGCGACAAGCATTCGATGAATTACTAAAAGTGTTCAAACACTTAATATTTTAAGATTTCATCCGCAATTATATTTACGAAGCCTTATTTCAGTCATTAAATGATTTCGATAACAAACCCAAGATTATTAAGATTTATTGAGTAAATTATTAAATGAAGAGACTTATAAATAAGGCCCAAGTGGATATAATTAAAGAGAATATTTTATTATAGAATTAAGTCAAACGAGAACAAGAAAGTCTCGATATTACGTTATGGAATCATAATTCTATAATTTAGAAATAACTTAATCTTACCCTATTGCATTAAACTCAAGTTTTATTATAAATTATCAATCATTAAAAATTCCAATTAATAACATAAAATAAATTATATAAGAAATGATTCCATAAACGTACAAATGAATATTTGGCGAACTACAAGAAACTTTAACATGCATCTATGCGCAGACCCCTCTAAAATCAGCTCACAATCAGCAAGTAATTAAGTGCCGATCGTAGGTGACAAGCCGCTTCCGTCCGTTATCTCCCTCGCGTTATCGGATGCTAGCGTTCAAACCACAAAAGAATAATAAATTAGACACTTCTTGGAATCGTCGCTCCTCATCTCAAGCTCACCGCCTAACTTCGATATCCGGTCCAGATTATCTAAAACTCGTAAATTGATAGTTGACACCTAGAGCGTTCGCTCCTGCGGGTCACCGTATCGTGACCTCTTAGTACAATTTATTGTGACATATTCCAAGAAAACGTCTTTCTTAGAAATCCCCACCAAAAGGGAATTGCACACGACACTCAGATTTTTCTCGATTTGATGGGTATATAAACCCTTAATTCTTAACTTCATGGCGGCATACCATCATTAGCATCTCACCGTAACTCTACGGCATCTCATTATCGAGATCCCACCGTAGCTCTACAGTACATAATTTCTGTAGCCTTACGATACTCTGTATAAAGTCACGCGTTTGCCGTCAACTGCGTCGACATACTCAAATTGTTAGTCGCGCATAGAATTATAAAGTAAAAGTTAAATAAAGAACTCTTGTGCTTCAAAACTCGAATACGTTGATTTTGCTAAACATCCCGCGACCGAGGTCCTAGAGAAGGGAAGAAGGCGAACGAGCGTATTACGATCCACTGCCTGAAGTTCACAGTCTATCACAAGGTAAGTACTTATAATTACCCAGACTATTTAACACGCCAATTTTAATTCTAAGTTACGTTAGACTGACAATTCTCTTTCAATCACTACCTTCTCCTAAAACAAATAAACGAAATCCACTGTTAAGCATTGCATGCAGCTAACAGTTTCCCGTTGTCAATCGGTATTTATCAAATTAGAATCTAACTACCTTTCCATAATTTATTCAAGGTATCAATATCAGAAACTAGCAATATTAACGTGTAGAAACAGTACTCTTGATATCACTCGGACGTCGTCCAATCCACATTTTACCTCTAGCCGTTGGACGTACCTTTCGTAAGTCCATACGACTCTCTACCATTTCCTCAGCATCCCGTCGTTGTCGAGCACCCAGCGATAGTGCCTGGTGACAAAGCTCCCCTCAACACCCTGCGTTATTTCCATCGTCGACGATAGGCATCCTTCGTATGCCCGAAGACAACTTCTCATTACCTTCTCTCGCCTAATAATATCGATAACAAGAGACAATATATCGCGTAAGAATTCTTAAATAGAATTCTAGAATTAATTTCGCTCTGGACGTGGTCCAATCCTCATTTTACCTATAGTTGCAACGCATACTTTTACCGTAGGCACAAGCAACTTTCTGCCATTTCCTCAACTTCCTTTCGTTGTCGAGCACCCAGCGATAGTGCCTGGTGACAAAGCTCCCATCAACACCCTACGTTATTTCCATCGTCGACGACAGGCATCCTTTGTATGCCCGAAGACATTCTCCTTAACCATCGACCTTCCTTTTGAATTCATATTTAAAACCAAATGAATAGACGTATCGGATATTGATATCTCACTCTCTCTAGTTCCCCTTCATGTTATCTCACGATAATCCTTATCTAACTCATTATAAATATATTATTCTCATCATTGCCTCTACCAATTAATTCAAATGCTACCCAGATCTACTGAATTAGACGTCCAAGGATTAACAAACGATGATGCAAATTCAATTATAAATATAATTATCGGGCTACTAACTGACGTTTTAGAAGGAACTATTGATATCGATCAACTCATAGTCTGCTTAGATAATCTTCATATCCCTGGTGCTCAAATAAGCGTCGAATTCACAGACGATTAAATAAATATCAAATTCATTTTATTAATTAGCCCCTGAATTATTATTATCATCCAGATGAATAAACAACTTCAAGGCTTAATTTGCAATACAATTTACCAATTAATACTCAATTTGATCTATGAATATTTGAATGGTAAAATAACTTTCGATCAAGTCATAACTATTTTAAACGACATCGAAGATATCGCTAATAGATTCGATACTCCCAACTAGTAACTAATACCCCACTCCTGTGACCTACAACATTCCCTAGATCCGTAACTTCGGTCCTAGCTCTCGGCGTCCCAGAGGTATAGCCGGTGTAAGCAGGTTGCCTCACAAAAATAGAGAGCGCCCGTTTTCTCACTAGCCTAGGCATAGAGAGAGAAGGGAGATCACCCAGACGTGACAATCCAAAAAACTTTGGTGGCAGCGGTGGGATTGCCTAAAGGACTGATAAGGATCCTCCTGTATAAAGGTCTCAGGAATTAATCCTCTTTCGCGTTAAAATTCTAAAAATTTAAATCGAAAGTGAATAACGAGTGTAACTTGAAATTTGATCAAATTGTCGCTGACAAGTGTGGCAACAATTATCGCTGTCGCTGACGAAGAGGGTGGCAACAGACGATTACGATTGAATTTTCAATTATATTCAATTCCTTTCCTAAATGATTATCTTGATTTGAGATTTGACTTAGTTGTCGCTGACGAAGTGTGGCAACAACACCAACTGTCGCTGACGAAGAGTGTGGCAACAGTTGAGAAATAAGTTAAAATTTCAAATACATTTTATTTTCCCTCATGCCCAGGAAAGGCGGGCGTCGAGTTCAAATTAAAAGGATTAATTTCCAGATCAAAGAAACAATCTCCTCTTTCCAAAATCCCCTTCCCTTATTTACCAAATTATACAATTTAACTAATAATACAAACGACCCCGAACCACTATCTAACGAAAATAAGAGTATCGATTACAACCCAACGCCAATAGAATTCGAATGCAAATATCCTGATTACAAAACAATTGAACGTACAGATCCCCGTCGCAAAATCTATAAAATTCGACATCTATTCGGTCCCGATTAAGCGACCGAACACTGTAACTAATCTTATTAATATATTTTCTTTCAGCCTCTTATTTCTCTCTAAGGTAAGTGCGCCATGCCGACTACACGATCGCAAAGTTCTAATCCTCCCTCCGAGGCTGAGGAAGGTGTATCACGATCCGAACTTGAAATTTTTAGTCAAATGTTAACAGAAAAAGAAAAATCACTCAAAGAACAACACAAATTACTGCAGGAAAAGACAGACGAATTTAAAGCACTATTACGAGAAATCGAAACAAAAAAATCAGACGACCAGCATGACTCAATATTAACTACCTTAGTTGAGCAAATCTCTCACCTTAGTGCTTTACCCAGACAAGTAGAGATTTTAAACCAACGTATTAATAATAGTCTGACTTCTGATGCATCCAATCAAAGAAGAGCTCATTTTGATTACCTCCCTTCAGAAAACACTCATGCGACTAGTCCCGTCGACATACCTTCTCCGATCCGTTTTAAAGACGTAGTCGATTCTATCCCTAAATACGACGGACACAAAATGTCTGTTTTTCAATTTAGTAAAATCTGCGAACGTGCCCGCGAATTAATACCACAATATCACGAACATTACTTAGTGCAACTTATAATTAATAAATTACAAGGACATGCTTACTCCGCAGTAGAAGGAAGAGAATATAACTCTGTTTTTTCATTAACAAAACAGTTAAAAGCTATTTTCGGTCCAAATAAATCTGTAGATCAGTATCGCGGTGAACTCGCAAACATCTATATGAAACCTAACGAAGATATTTTCGATTATATAGCCAGAGTAAAAGAATTACGTGCAGCTATAATCGACGGAGAAAGCGACTGTTACGGAGATATCGACGAATCCACCAAAGATACCATCGACCGTAGTGTTAGTACTAGTTTCGTTAACGGTCTCCCTACTGATTTGTTGATTAGAGTTAAATTAGAAGGAGCCTTCTCACTCGACCACGTCCTCGAGACTGCTATAAAATTATCAAAAACTCTAGAAGCAGAAAATGCGCGCAAACGGGCTACGTCCATGCATAGAGCTAACATTCCTCCTCGCGCTGATTTCTCGAATAGATCCGGACCATTGCAACAAACAATAACTCATGATCCACAACAATCCTCTCTATCAAAATCATCACGAAATAATATCCCCTTTATAAAACCTCTTATCCCAGGACAACCCGGACCTAATTACCCTACCGAGAAAATCTGTCGCTACTGTAAAAACCCCGGACATCTTATTGACGAATGTCGCAAGCTCGCGTACAGACGCTCCCTCGGAAATAATTCTTCCCCTCCTCACCCTTCTACCAGTAACAATAATCAGGGAAACGCCCAGAGCGTTCCGGTAACAATTGGCGCCCGCCGGAACGATGCTCAACCGGGACGCCCTTCTCTTCTCCAACGCGCACCAGTTACTACAGTGCGACCTCTAAGCCCGACTCATACCTTATCACCAGTATTGGAAGAATAGAAGAAAAAGCAAAACCCCATAGCTTACCCACTGTTGTCCTTTCATCCCCAGACCTTCAGGGAGACTGCCTCTTCATGGTCGATTCAGGCTCTGGAGTAAATCTCATAAAACGACACTGTCTTGATCGAAAAATAAAAATTCGCGAAGAAGATGTCCTAGCTCTTCAGGGACTATCTTCAGAAGTGATGCCGACTTTAGGCTCCGTTGTTATAAATTTTCTTGGTCTCCCTACCTGTTTTCATATAATTCCCGATACCGTCACTTTTCCTCAGGATGGAATTTTAGGAAACACCTTTTTGAAAACACGCGCCGCTACTATCGATTATAAAAATCGATGCTTACATTACGACGATATTAGAATTCCATTCTCAGAGGCAAGTTTTCTCCGCGTCGGACCGCGATCCGTCTCGCCCTTTTTCATTAATATCACTAACCCAGATAAATCATACGGATATATACCTCGCTTCGTGTATAACAAAGATGTATATCTCGGAGAAGCTATAGTCTCTAATATTAACGGTAAAGCTTACCTACCCATTATTAATACCTCTGACCGTGCTTATCACGTAGAGGTCCCTTCTGCCGAATTAGAAGATTTTGACTTTGCGGATACGTCTGGATCCACGATCCCAGACGGTGTCGTCAAAACCCGAGGGAATGAGACGACCGACGGTCCTTCTTCTGAATGCAATGAAAAGGTTAGATACGAAAATATCACTGCAACCTTAGGGCACCCAGTGATTCATAATGATCAATTAGATTTTGAAGACAATTCTACCCAAGTCGTTGCAACCCGAGGGCTCGTAACGACTTCTCCTTTATATATTAATAACCCTTCATATCTCGAAGAAGTTCGCAATGACGAAGCTTCTCGCGATCGCACATCTGCTACTATGCAGCTTCTACGATTAGAACATTTAAACTCCGAGGAGTTCAATAATGTCAAATCATTAATTCATAATCATGCCGACAGATTTCATCTTCCTGACGATAATCTCGGAGCTACTAACGCCACTCAGCATTTCATACCCACTACTAATGAGATCCCTATCCATACGAAACAATATCGATTTCCTCCTGTCCACAAAGACGAGATCAATAAACAAGTTAATGAATTATTATCCAATAATTTAATCGAATATTCCACATCCCCTTATAATTCCCCCGTGTGGATAGTACCCAAAAAATCAGATTCGCAGGGAAATAAAAGATGGCGAATGGTCATCGACTATCGCGGTCTCAATGAAAAAACCATAGGAGACGCATACCCTCTCCCAAATATAACTGATATTTTAGATCAATTAGGATCCGCTAAATATTTCTCTGTTCTCGATCTAGCCTCCGGTTTCCATCAAATCCCCATGGCTCCTAAAGATGCCCCTAAAACCGCATTTTCAACTCCATACGGTCATTATCAATTTAAAAGAATGCCTTTCGGTCTAAAAAATGCTCCAGCGACTTTTCAAAGATTAATGGATAACGTTCTTTCTGGATTACAGGGTAATGAATTATTCGTATATATGGACGACATAGTTATTTACGCCAGATCTCTAGAAGAGCATGAAATTAAATTTAATAAATTGATGCAAAGATTAAGAAACGCGAATTTAAAATTACAACCCGATAAATGCGAATTTCTACATCACGAAGTAGCGTACCTCGGTCATATTATCGGAGATGACGGAGTCAGGCCCGATCCAAAGAAAATAGCATCTATAGTTAGATTTCCCCCTCCGAAAAATGAAAAACACATAAAACAATTTCTAGGATTAGCTGGATACTATAGACGATTTATCCCTCAATTTTCCAAGGTCGCTAAACCACTCACAGACCTACTAAAGAAAAATAATACGTTTAATTGGCAACAAAAGCAAATAGAGGCTTTCGACATTCTAAAACGCTCTTTATGCTCTGAACCTATACTTCAATATCCCGATTTCACTCAACCTTTCATTTTAACAACCGACGCATCCGGATATGCTGTCGGAGGAGTACTCAGTCAAGGGCAAATCGGAAAAGATTTACCTATCGCTTATACCTCCCGCGTGTTAAATAACGCCGAACAAAATTATTCTACTATCGAAAAAGAATGCTTAGCCATAGTTTATTGCGTCAATCATTTTCGACCTTATTTATACGGAAAGAAATTCACTATTATTACTGATCATAAACCCTTCGTATGGTTACATTCTATTAAGGACCCTTCCTCTAGATTATGGAAATGGAGAACAAAATTGGCTGAATACGAATACGAAATACAATATAAGAAAGGGAGTTTAAATAATAATGCAGATGCTTTATCCAGAAATCCACCTATTAATCTCGCCATTCCTCTATTCGTAAATCACGAGTATGATGAACCTCCAAACGAATCATTAGTCGAACCTGTTTCTAGTAACCCTAATATTTATTGCAAAGTTATTAAGACTCCTCCACCTAATCCACATCCTCAGGAACCTGACGTAATAGTAGAAGAATATTCCAGTGACGACGACAGCAGCGAAGACGGCGACAATAAACGAAGAACAGTTATTGACCTACGCGAAGGAGATCACATATATGAAGAAGTACTCCAACTCGCAGAACCACGGGAAACAGATTTAATTCTAGTAACCGAAAGCCGCGACTGTTTATTAAGACAAAAAGACGATCACGTAATTTTTATTCAAATGGATGGAACTCCTTATGATAACGGCGCTAAAGAATATCAACAAGCAAATTTACTACCTGTATATGAGAACCTCACGTTTGAAAGAGTAAATGTACAAACAGTTAAATCAAAAACATTAATATCCATTCCTATAAGATTAAATAATCGTTCGCGCTTAGAACAACAAACGTTAAAAAATTGTATGCGTTCCCTTTTAGATGCCGTAACCGAATTACGTTTAGCCTCCTTTAGTATCAGTAAAACTGATCGTTTCGACGATATACCATGGCGATACGTGATTAGCCAAATTCAAGAATTTTTGAGAGAATTACCCATCCACATTACAGTCTGCGAAAACTTAGTTCGAATTCCCCCTGCCGAAGAACGCGAAACGCTCATTATCGAGAATCATTCCTCCGCTCACGGTGGTCATAAAGGAGTAACTAAAACTTATAACCGATTAAGACCTTATTACCATTGGAACACTATGAAAAAAGATATACAGCATCTTATTCAGAGGTGTCGTCAATGTCAGTTAAAGAAATTAACACGTGTAAAAACAAGACAACCCATGGTAATTACAGATACACCTAGGGCCGCATTCGACAAAGTAGCTCTCGATATAGTAGGTCCTCTCCCTATAACAAATTCTGGAAATCAATATATATTAACTATGCAAGATTTATTGACTAAATATTCTGTAGCCGTTCCTTTAAGAGAAGCTAATTCTTTATCCATTGCTATTGCGCTCACTAGAAATTTCATTTGCATATACGGCGCTCCTAAAGCCATCCTTACGGACCAAGGAACTAATTTTCTCTCTGGTCTCATACGAAATTTAGCTAAAATGTTTAATATACAACACTTTAAAACTACCGCCTATCATCCTCAATCTAACGGTTCTCTTGAAAGATCACATCATGTACTGACAGAATATCTTAAAATTCAGGTCCAGAAAGAGAGAGACTGGGATAGTCATATTAACATGGCAATGTTTTCTTATAACACTAGTGTTCATGAAGGAACTAAATACCCACCATTTGAGTTAATCTTCGGTAGAATAGCCCGATTACCCTCCGCTCACCCACCTGTCGAAGGAAATCTAGAGACTACCTATCGAGATTATCTGACTGATTTATTTAACAGAATACATGACACACAAGAAGACGCACGCAAAAACCTCATAAACTCTAAAGAACGAAGTAAACATTATTACGATCGAAAAGTTAACGAACAAAATTTTCAAGTAGGATCACGTGTATTTTTACTAAAGGAACCTGCAAAAGGAAAATTCGCCGACCAATATACCGGACCCCATGAAATTATAGAAGTTCTACCGCAGTGCAACGTCAAATTATTAGTCAAAAATAAACCCAGAATTGTTCACGTTAACAAGTTAAAAATTGCACATGTTGAACCAGGATAAAATAACATGTATCATCTTTGTTTACAGATGTTGGCAGCGCCAACGAAACATTATTCCAGGACCTAAAGCAGTTATCCTCTTTAACAGCTCTCCATCGTCTGTGACTACGAACTGCCCCTAAGGCCCCGGATCAACTTCAGGTGGAAACAGTTCTCCTTTTTATCAATACTGTTTTACGGATCACCTGACATCTTTTATTAATTAACTAATTAATAAATTTTCCATTTCTAATAAACCATCTTAATTTCTGCTTAAATGCAGCAACCGTACTAAATATTTCTACTTTATACGCATAAAAAAAAAAAAAAAAAAACTTTAACAACAATAAATACTAACGCTATACTTACTAATTGCAAAATGTGCATCGGGAAGAATTTTAAATACAACCCACATCCCTTGTTAAAGCATTTTCCAGAACTATATGAAATAAAATGCCTACGAATATCTGGCTACCAAGCTGAAGAAAGTGGCAATAGACTTTGTATTAAATGCTATAACCGCACAACCCCAAAGGGTTATAAACATATAATTGGTCACGGAGTTATAGACGGAGATATGAGCCCTGCCGACTGTCAAATCTGCAGCAGCGAAATAGCCATAGAAAAACGCTCTGTTTTACAATGTAACGATTGCTTTATCGCTTATATAGAATTCATGAACGCCTTTAAAACATACTATTCTAACAAAATCGCACTTCTAGTTCTGGACACTGCTACCCTGGATGTTCTTTACCTCTCGGTGTACGATAACGACACTGGCTTCGAAATTGAATTGAGAACCCCAACCTAATAACCAAATAATCTATTTACTAAAACAAAATCTATTTTCTAACATTTACATACTCCTACGTAACCTATATTATAACCTTGATGAGTTATCTAGTCATAACTAAGACAATTCTATAAACGGTCTCTAGCTTAACATTTATTAACTAAATAAATCAATAATCTATAACAAAGTATAGAATAAATTATATCTTTATTATAACCTTATAAATACTTAAGTCCAAGGCAAATGCAATTCCGCGTAATTAACTAAAATTAGGAGATACAGTAAACTACATTTCGTTAAACGTACAGTCTAAAACGTAATATGAAAATTATACGCAGCATTTAATCATTATTAGTGTTCAAATTTATAGAGATAATACATATATATATATTAAATGATAATATATCGTTAAAATTATATAAAATATATATTCTATATTACTACTTTTAACTCTAAGTATTTTAATACTTAATGAAGACATTGAACGAAAACATTTTGGAAAATATACTATACTTTAAGTAACTTTAAAATGTCCTATCTATTTAATCCTAATACGATAAAGTGTCCTATCTATTTAATCTTATATATATAAAATGATAAAATGTCTCTTTATAGCTTCCTTCGATCTTACTACTATAATTATTCTGGCGAAACAATTACATTACGACAAATAACTAGTCTTAAGCAAATATGGCTGACAAATATCTGATTTATTTAATCTTGATCGTAGATAATAAAGTGCTCGTCCTATTTAATAAATAAAAAAAATAATAAAAAAAAATAATAAAATATATATATACGATAATTAATACGATAATAATATAACAAAGTGCATTCTTAAGCTTCTTTCAATCTTATTACGAATCATATATATATGGATTTAAATCATAAGAATATATATATTTTAATTAATGAATCTTAATCATAAACAATAAAATGCTTCTACGGTGTTTCCTCTAATCTTACGAGTATATAAAGTACTTATGAAGGCAGTATGAAATAAAATAACGCAGTTTCTCGATAAGCATAATTTTAATAATTACGTAAAATACATGCGATAATAATTATTATAAAGGAACTATTAAAAATATATACGTTTGCAATCGCGCGCGCGCTCTTCAGAATAACCTGAATCGATGACGCTATCAAGGCAGTTCTGAAACAATGCACAAAAATAATGTAATGTCAAGCAATGAGATAAACCCAAGGCAAAACAAAGTAAAAGAAAGCTTACTTACCTAATTCTTATAGAATCCCGCTTGGCGTAAAACTTCTTCACGGTACTCCGCGTCTTCAAAATCATCGTACCCCGCGTCCTCACACCTCCTCACCGGCGCCGCGAAATCGATCATTCTCTGCACCCTTCTTTCAGCACGTAGTCTACTCATCTTCACTACGTTCTTCCACAAGCATACCCTCCACGGTGGTCCACAATCCCAGTCGTCCTCTAACAAACAAATAAAGGTTACATACATCGAATTATCAATTATATATTAACAAACCGCGTCAATAAAAAAAAAAAAAATTTTTAAAGAACTTACTGAGCATCTCATCGGTGATCAGAAATCTCTCTCTGAACAATCTCTCCTCCTCGCTCCATTCCTCAAATAATTTATTCAGGGAGAAAATATCATCCCCTTCCTCCTCCAGGAAAGCCTCCCAGCGCCGTCTCTCTTCGGCTCTCACTCGCCGATCTTCGCGATCCTTCTTCGTGTATTGATACACAGAAAGAATAACGTCGGGCTGAGAAAGAAAACCCTTAATTATTATATTTCCCTATCTCGATTGCCCCGTTCCAAATTATTAAGCAAATATCAAATATCATTAATATCAGAGGTAATAGCATTAATAATAAAACAGACTCATACACATTCATGAATAACTACTTACGTTCTCCTTATCAAACTCCATCACCAGAATTATCGGTAATCGCCTGATCACCACCCTCGTTTTCGAATACGGGACTTCAATTTCCATTATAAATTTTTCTTTTCTCACAACACTCTTACCACTGCAAAAACTAAAGTGCGACTGTGCGATTCTTCTTCGTTGACCTGCACGTGGAAAACCATTTTCTTTTTCCTCCCATTCCCCCTCTACTCACATACACTTCTACCTATGATATGTTTACGACTTGACACGCCCTTTCTAACTTACCAAAGACGTTAAAACACAACCTTTCCCAGCGAAAAACTACACATATGGATGCAATATCAGACCCTCGCAGCTTGGCGGCCTGATTCAGAGAACTAGCAAAATACGAAAGCGTCCTCGAAAAAATAATAACAAAAAGAGAGAAGAGAATTTTTATTTATCATTAAGCATCTATGTAAGTTAATATAGTATATATTCCTCGCTACGATAAGCTTCACCCTAAATAATTAACATCTACGCATTGGTTCTAACTGATCTAATTAAAGTAATTTTAATGAAATATATATATATCTTAAGTATAGAACGTACATATATACCCAAGTACAATTCTTATATCTTACTCAGTTGCAAAATAAAGTTATAAGACATATAGCATATATATATAAAAAAAAAAAGAAAAAAATAATAATTTACATATTCATAATTTTAGAATAAAACGTGCATATAATCTATTATAATTCCATACTTTACTCGGTGACAAAAGGATACCTCATATACTATATATATATAGATATATATATAAAGAAAAAAAAACCCCAAAAAGCACACAAAAAAAAAAAAAAAAAAAAAATATAATAATAATAAAACAATATATATATATATTTACGTATAATTAGAATAAGAATATATATATATTCAATAATAATCACATATATATATATCCTACTTGATTACAAAGCTATAGGAATACAAACATACACATATAATCATAATTTTAAAGCAATATCACATACACGAACAATTAGATTAAGAATATCTATATATATATACTTCACTATGCATTATTACAGACATGTTGTCGTACTTCGCAATTCTCGTTCTCGTTAATCCGATTCACGCTCTTATTGGATTCGATTGTGGCGGACAACACCTGAATATTACTTCGGTATCGTTGCTCGATGTTGGAGAATGCAATCTTGATATACGGAAACCCAATTCGACTGACGTCTACATGCAACTCTTACAACTCTCGGACTACAATCATGCAGAAGTCATCCAGTGCAAGGTGGAAATATCACGGACAATTTACCACTGCGGAATGCACTCGCATGTCTCCATAGTCCATAACGGAAAGGCAGATTATATCCACGAAACCGGATATACAGTGTGCCGAAGGGCATTCCAAGATGGAACATTCTCTCTCGGAGATAGCAATATCATTCACGGACTAAGAGCTAATCAGACTACTTATCACAGTCTCACCTTAGCCGGACGCACTAATAACGACGGAACCTGCAAAGGCACTCAGTACTCCGACCCTTACGGAACCTGGGACAACGTCGTTGTTCAAGCCGTCGTCAAGATCTCCTTGAGGACATCGCACGTTCCCGTACAATTAAACTCCGGAAAAATAATATTAAAATCCGGAACCATTTGTCTCTTGAGCGAAGGATTTTGCATCGATTCCGAAAACGGATACTCGTATTGGAAATCCTTGCCAACATCTGCTTGCAATTTCCATCAATATGACGTTCTTTATGAGGGTTTAGCAACTAAAATTACAGATAATTCAACTAACCCTCTTTCTCCAATTATTTATAGTCTGACTACGCAGGACGTCACGTTCGCACTTACGAAGACAAAAGAACAACCCTTGTGCGGATACACTTTATTTCGCACAGAGCACCCTAAGCTCTTTATCCTAGAGACAAAGCAAGGCGATACCTTCGCCAGCCGAGGTATCATCCCCGTGGACAACCTGGATATATTCACATATATGAATTCTAAATTCGTGTATGTGGAAAAACACATCCGACAACAAATGACTTCATTATATTATAATGTTATGCAACAAAAATGCGAATTAGAAAGACAGGTAATCACCAACGCCCTGTCTTTCGCTACTCTTCAACCAGATGAATTCGCATATCGCCTTATGAAAGGACCCGGCTATATGGCAGTTACAACCGGGGAAACCACGCACATCGTCAAATGCATACCTGTAGATGTTGTAGTAAGGAAAACAAAGGAATGTTACACGGAATTACCTGTAACCACCCGCAACACTTCCTTGTTTCTCACCCCGAAATCCCGGATAATTTCTAAATATGGAAATCAAAGGGAATGCAGTTTTGAATTACCAACTATGTACCGTATCGAGGATACATGGGTTCAATTTACACCTGAACCTCAAATCAGACAGTTACCTCCGCAACAATTAAAACCAATGACGACATTAACCTGGGATTATTTGACGCCAGGAGCCCTCGCTGTCAGCGGAATATACTCCGAAGAAGATATAGAAAAACTGAGGGATCACATTATGTTCCCCGCAGAGAAACCCGCTCTTCTAAATACAATTGCAAGAGGAATTACGGGATACTCCATTAACTCCGACGCTGTCTCCATGTATAATTTATTGGACGAAGCCTCTCTCAATAAAATTGCCGAGAGTGCCGCCTCACGAGTATGGACCGGATTTATTTCATTCGGATCCGCAACCGCTGGAATCCTTGGCATTCTAATAATTATTCGCATCATAAAAGTCTTCGTCGATACAGCTATTCACGGTTATGCCTTACATTCCGCCTATGGATGGAGCATGCATTTGGCTGGAGCCATTTGGAGCTCTCTCACTCATCTACTACTTCATCTCGCACGAGGACCTGTCGATAGGACCGATAATAAAAAACCAGCCAAGGGACCACCGTCACCTTCTGCTCCTGAAGACCTCTCCAAGGAACCTACCGTAATCATTAATGGGTTTTCAAGACCAAATGATACTGCCTCATCCAACATCGAATCAGCAACTACTAATAATGTTTCTGATATTAATTCATATCAGAATTTAAGAGATCGTTTAAAAGATCTCGAACAAATTCCTTCGAATACATCGCAATTTGTTCTTAAATAAGGGGGGAGGTGTAACGTCCCGTCATTTTCGCGAAACCATATTTTTGCGCGCTACTGTTTTTCCTGCGCCAATACTTAAAATTTAAGGATAATTAATGATTTTCCTCTTTACATATAATTGTTTAGACTAAAATCAAGCATTTATATTATTAATTACTAACCATACCAAATCTAGGGTCTCCAGTTATCTAGTTCTAACTAGCCGCTACCAGGAACTAGCGATCCGACCAATCAAACGTCATCCGAGACCCCTGAGCGTATACTTCAACTAACCAGTTATTATTAAATGAAACTAACCCTTAGCAATAAGAATATATTTTAATCATGACTAACCCACTTATATATGAATATTCAATATTAATTAAACAATATAATAATATTATTTATGGAATCAGAAACATAATAACTTGTCGAACTTTTACTTAACAATTTAAGACTTATAATAATGAGTTTTAGAAGTATTTTAATCACTGACAGAATTATTATGAGGAAGGTTCCATAAATCCTTATCTTGCGATGCATTGTAACGACAAGCCTGCGACAAGCATTCGATGAATTACTAAAAGTGTTCAAACACTTAATATTTTAAGATTTCATCCGCAATTATATTTACGAAGCCTTATTTCAGTCATTAAATGATTTCGATAACAAACCCAAGATTATTAAGATTTATTGAGTAAATTATTAAATGAAGAGACTTATAAATAAGGCCCAAGTGGATATAATTAAAGAGAATATTTTATTATAGAATTAAGTCAAACGAGAACAAGAAAGTCTCGATATTACGTTATGGAATCATAATTCTATAATTTAGAAATAACTTAATCTTACCCTATTGCATTAAACTCAAGTTTTATTATAAATTATCAATCATTAAAAATTCCAATTAATAACATAAAATAAATTATATAAGAAATGATTCCATAAACGTACAAATGAATATTTGGCGAACTACAAGAAACTTTAACATGCATCTATGCGCAGACCCCTCTAAAATCAGCTCACAATCAGCAAGTAATTAAGTGCCGATCGTAGGTGACAAGCCGCTTCCGTCCGTTATCTCCCTCGCGTTATCGGATGCTAGCGTTCAAACCACAAAAGAATAATAAATTAGACACTTCTTGGAATCGTCGCTCCTCATCTCAAGCTCACCGCCTAACTTCGATATCCGGTCCAGATTATCTAAAACTCGTAAATTGATAGTTGACACCTAGAGCGTTCGCTCCTGCGGGTCACCGTATCGTGACCTCTTAGTACAATTTATTGTGACATATTCCAAGAAAACGTCTTTCTTAGAAATCCCCACCAAAAGGGAATTGCACACGACACTCAGATTTTTCTCGATTTGATATAAACCCTTAATTCTTAACTTCATGGCGGCATACCATCATTAGCATCTCACCGTAACTCTACGGCATCTCATTATCGAGATCCCACCGTAGCTCTACAGTACATAATTTCTGTAGCCTTACGATACTCTGTATAAAGTCACGCGTTTGCCGTCAACTGCGTCGACATACTCAAATTGTTAGTCGCGCATAGAATTATAAAGTAAAAGTTAAATAAAGAACTCTTGTGCTTCAAAACTCGAATACGTTGATTTTGCTAAACATCCCGCGACCGAGGTCCTAGAGAAGGGAAGAAGGCGAACGAGCGTATTACGATCCACTGCCTGAAGTTCACAGTCTATCACAAGGTAAGTACTTATAATTACCCAGACTATTTAACACGCCAATTTTAATTCTAAGTTACGTTAGACTGACAATTCTCTTTCAATCACTACCTTCTCCTAAAACAAATAAACGAAATCCACTGTTAAGCATTGCATGCAGCTAACAGTTTCCCGTTGTCAATCGGTATTTATCAAATTAGAATCTAACTACCTTTCCATAATTTATTCAAGGTATCAATATCAGAAACTAGCAATATTAACGTGTAGAAACAGTACTCTTGATATCACTCGGACGTCGTCCAATCCACATTTTACCTCTAGCCGTTGGACGTACCTTTCGTAAGTCCATACGACTCTCTACCATTTCCTCAGCATCCCGTCGTTGTCGAGCACCCAGCGATAGTGCCTGGTGACAAAGCTCCCCTCAACACCCTGCGTTATTTCCATCGTCGACGATAGGCATCCTTCGTATGCCCGAAGACAACTTCTCATTACCTTCTCTCGCCTAATAATATCGATAACAAGAGACAATATATCGCGTAAGAATTCTTAAATAGAATTCTAGAATTAATTTCGCTCTGGACGTGGTCCAATCCTCATTTTACCTATAGTTGCAACGCATACTTTTACCGTAGGCACAAGCAACTTTCTGCCATTTCCTCAACTTCCTTTCGTTGTCGAGCACCCAGCGATAGTGCCTGGTGACAAAGCTCCCATCAACACCCTACGTTATTTCCATCGTCGACGACAGGCATCCTTCGTATGCCCGAAGACATTCTCCTTAACCATCGACCTTCCTTTTGAATTCATATTTAAAACCAAATGAATAGACGTATCGGATATTGATATCTCACTCTCTCTAGTTCCCCTTCATGTTATCTCACGATAATCCTTATCTAATTCATTATAAATATATTATTCTCATCATTGCCTCTACCAATTAATTCAAATGCTACCCAGATCTACTGAATTAGACGTCCAAGGATTAACAAACGATGATGCAAATTCAATTATAAATATAATTATCGGGCTACTAACTGACGTTTTAGAAGGAACTATTGATATCGATCAACTCATAGTCTGCTTAGATAATCTTCATATCCCTGGTGCTCAAATAAGCGTCGAATTCACAGACGATTAAATAAATATCAAATTCATTTTATTAATTAGCCCCTGAATTATTATTATCATCCAGATGAATAAACAACTTCAAGGCTTAATTTGCAATACAATTTACCAATTAATACTCAATTTGATCTATGAATATTTGAATGGTAAAATAACTTTCGATCAAGTCATAACTATTTTAAACGACATCGAAGATATCGCTAATAGATTCGATACTCCCAACTAGTAACTAATACCCCACTCCTGTGACCTACAACATTCCCTAGATCCGTAACTTCGGTCCTAGCTCTCGGCGTCCCAGAGGTATAGCCGGTGTAAGCAGGTTGCCTCACAAAAATAGAGAGCGCCCGTTTTCTCACTAGCCTAGGCATAGAGAGAGAAGGGAGATCACCCAGACGTGACACTGTTTATTATTTTCGTTACCGAGCACTCGGCAGTGTCCGAAACGCGAGGCCCGTACCGAGATTCGCCATTAATGTAAGAACTGCGCAGCCTCTCTCTCTCCGTGGAGAGCCGTACCGAGTGCAGAATTTTGTATATAAATGTTAGTCTAATTAAGTCTCGAGTTTTGTCCTTCTGATTGTCTCGTGTCAAGTCTTTAAGTATTGTAATGTGGAGATGTCTTTCTCCCCTCGCCTCTTCAATTGAAATGTGATACGGGATGTTCCCCTCGGTAGCGATAGATATCGAATCACGACTGTTCTGGTGATACCTCGATTGTTGAGGATCTACCGAGTTACGAGGCTGTAAAATTAGTAATAGGAAACCTCAATTCACTTTCTGATATGAAATATATTTATCAAAAATTTTAAGGATTTCGATTTGCTGGTTTAATGACTCTCCTTCTCTCCGAAGCACGATTTCCCGCATTAAGAACCCCGCCCCTCTGCCAATTAGTAACTGAGTTACCGAGCTTAAGCCGTCACTATTGTAGAACTAATTATCGTGTTATTTTGAGTGGTGCGGCCTGACCGTACCTGGCGTCCAAGAAATCTGTCGGATTTTGTGTTTAGAGATACCGAGAAAAGTGACGAAGTTGCGCGGCACTAGGAAGAAAAGTTCGTTGCAATATATCCTTGGAAATACAAGTGATGTCCGCCCCGGTGTCTACTTTCCCTGCAAGTCTAACATTATCAATGGCAACTATAATTATCCATTTATCGTTGTAGGCTTTAAATTTTGGCATTCCTTCAGTTCTTGATTCTTTCTTCAAATCGATTATGTTGTTGAGTTATATTAATTACTTTATGCGGTTTAACTGACAGAAAATTTAATTTAATAGACTACACTTATTCAATTACAAATTATTAACTTCATATTTAATTTATTAATCAAAATGAATTCATATTTGTTAGAGGGGAGTAGATATATAATTGATATAATAAAATTTTTCAAAAGTATCGTACTCTTGAAGAAAAGATTTCAATTTGTAAAACAAAAAAATGACGTATTGCTTTGATTAATAATATCATTGAATTAATAAAATAAAATTTAACCGCATCGATGTTGTTGATCCAACAGTATTTTCTCACTCAGGCTTTAAGGGTCGGCAAGCGACACGGTGGAGACGCCTGTCGGCCGGCCGGGAATTACGGATTCGTATAATCCAGATTTTAGCCAAAATACTGAATAAATCTCATTAAATTTACGATATTCTTAATCAGTAAGCTCGACTGTAATCAGCTAAAGAGCTATTTTATTAAAAAAGGTGAAAATAAAATTTTTTAATAAACTTGGGGAAATGTGCAGTTAGCAACGGGTAAGGTTGGGTTAGCCGCGAGTCCGTATTTAATTTATTATAAATTTTTAAGAGCAAAAATGCAAAATCGGGCTCTTTAGCTGATTGCATTATTATATAAAGAATATATTTAAAAAAAATCACGAAGCTATGTCACTTATTTGATGAGAAATCTGGACGATACGATTCTCACTAGATCTAAGGAACTGGGGAAATTTTCATGGTAACATACTGACAGCTTGACAAGGAGAGAGATAATCGTTCTGTTTTTGTCTCTCTTGCATCGCGTATGTAGTAGCGTCCATGTAGGCACAAATACTAATATGTTGAGGACATGTATGCGATTTTAGCAAGCATTGGCTATATTCATATTATCTTTGTATCTTTGTATTGTATATGTATATGTAAAAGAACAAGAATAGCGACAGTTCTTGCCTAATATAAATTATCTTCCAATAATCGTTTCATGCACGCGCAGTATCTCACATTATATGCATCTAAAATTATAATTATCGAATAATATTTATAAATAAAATCTATATAAATAATAAAATATTTATGTATAAATAAAATAATATTTGTATATAATATTATTTTAGTTATACAATTGAAATAAACGTAAATATATAAATATATGTATAAATATATATACTTATATGTGTATATATATATTTATAGATATTATAGAAAAAAAAAATATTTTTTTGGTATTTAATAATAAATAACACTAAATATACATATATGGATCAAATTATGGTATAAATAGTTAGGAAAAGTGTGTAAAGATTTAAAAAATATTTATTATAATGGATGGTTTATAATAATAATGAAAAATATAACTTTATGTTTAGTAGTAATTGTACAAAATTTTCTATAGACTATGACTATTTTGACGAATCTGTTGATTTTTCTTTTATATTTAGGTTATTTTTAAAATAAAAAATAGTAATATATTTATACTTTATAAATTATTAATTCTATAAATTAAATGACTTCTATAAATTAAAGGTTTTTATATATATGCATCGATATATAGGTACTTTTATGTATCAATAGACGTTTCTTTTTCCAATTTGGAGTTTATTAAATAATATATTTAATAATAATATATATTTGATTAAATAATATATTTTTAAAAATAATAACAAGTAGAATTTCGTGTTTTGTAATATTCTAATAACATAAAAACAAAATTCTTTTTTTTTTTAATTTAGCATCTATTATATCTCTCATTCATTAAATATATGCGATTATGATATTGTTTTATGTAATAAAAAATTTAACAAAAACTAAATTTTTTAAATATAACAAACCAGGAAATATGGAGACACAGTAAATTTTATATCATATTCCTTTTTATGTTTTATAGCGATTACAAGTCTTTGTCTGATGTTCTTCATTATGTTTCAATTTTTGCCAAATTTTCTCGATGTCATTATACCGCTTAACGAATCTCGAGAACATAGTTTCGCATATTCAGTTGAATATTTTGTCGATCAGAAACGATATTTTTATCCTATTTTAATACATGGTCTATTGGCTGCTAGCTTGGGAGGCGTTGCAGTAATCGCTACTGGCTGTATGCTTGCAGGATACATATTGCGTTATTAAAGGCGACTGGAAGTTTGCCTATTACCGTACGTCATATAGAAAGTATTATTCGTATGGCAGAAGCTAGTGCTAAAATGCATTTGAGAGATCACGTTCAAGAAAACGATATGAATCTTGCCATCAGAATAATTCTCGATAGTTTTGTGGATACGCAAAAATATTCCGTTATGAAATCTATGCGCCAGGTATCTCTTTTTAGAATATCTATTTTTTTCATATGTAGTTTCAATCTGCATTTAATCCGAAAAGGCATTTAATCTAAATTTTTTTCAATACACATGTAAATTTCATTACAGACGTTCCAGAAATATCTATCATATAAGAAAGACCATAGTGAACTCTTATATTACATACTATGACAAATCACTCTAGATACTTTGGCGTTTCAAAAGGCGTTTCACTTTGGCGTTTTGCATGGCGGACGTATCACGACTGTCGAAATTTCAGAGAAAGATTTATTGGAACGGGTAATGTAAAAGATTTAAATGAAATTTGAAAGTTATATATATTGAGTTAACAAAGTATATAATCAACCACAAATTATTTCAATGACTTGGATTGAAAAAATCTTTTTATCTTATTTTAATGTCTAATATTTATATAGAAAAAAAATCTAACTTTATTATTTTTAATATCATAAAAATAATTGATTCAGGTTAATGATCGTATTTTGAGAGATATCTTTCCATCTATCTTTGATTGCCGAAACAACCAAGGATTTAGGAACATTTGTGTATAAAGACTTAACATCCAAGGATCATGCATTCATTATCTTTAATATTAGCGCTCTTAATGCCTCTTCCAAACGACCAGCTATCCCTTACATGTGAAACAGGCCTCTTAACAGACCGAGATATAATGTCCCTCAAGTATACCGCTAGATTGTACGTAGGACTGCCAATAGAGGATACAATAAGTCGCAATGGAAAGTCTTTTTTATGCACCTTTGGTAGGCCATATATTCTAGGAAGATTCCCATTACTGCAAGCCAAACGCTTGAAAGTCATTTCATCAATTATATCGTTTTGTCGCCATGATCGCATTAAAGAGTTTAAGTTATTAGTCAATTTTTTTAAAGGATCTTTATCAAGCTTCTTATAAGTACTAGTGTCCGCAAGTAAAGATGTCATATTGTTTATATAATCAATTCTGTTCAAAACGACCGTGATCTGACCCTTGTCGGCCTTTGTGACAAATAAGTCTTTGTTATTTTTAAGGAATCTATCACATTGTTGGTATTGAAAGCGAATTACGTTATCAATATATTTTGGATGTTTTTTGCTATGCAAAAATTTTTTAATAGAGTTTACAAATCCATTTTTTATAGTTTCCTTAGATTCATCAGATATCTTGTTATTATTCGTTTCAAAATTTTTTATATGTTCTATAGCTACGAAGGCACGATCTTTAGGATTCTGACAATTAAGATTAAGACTAAATTTTTCACCCAAGCACAGTATATTTTGAACAGAATTGGGAAGAGTTTTATCGCTCAGATTTATAAGCCATTTAGATTTGTCAATGTTTTCCAGAAAATTATCCTTAACTATATGTTTGTCTAAAATATTATTGAATTTATCGACAAGTCTGTTTTTCTGAGTATTCATTAGCTGAGATAAACCTTCATAGTTATAAGAGTAAAATTCATCAAGAAAAGAATCAGATAACAAGGATGACAATTCACATTCGATATTATATCGTTTATTTTTTAAAAATCTAATGTTAAGATGTAGATCTTTTATTTCAAAATTTAATAAAGTTTTCTTGTTCTTTTCCATCAGATTATAATTTAATCTAGAGACCCAGTTACTATGAAACGTGAGATTAAACCGTAAATTGCTGATATGCGCCGGAAGAACATCATAACTGCGACATTTTAGTAGGAATTTAAGTTGTTGTTCTGATTCCATGATCTTCCTGTTCATCCAATTTTTTAAACAGATAATATGTTCCTTTCCATATTTTCTCGAGATTTCATCGAAAAAACTTCTTATTTCAATCAACACCATTATTAGGTCCAGGTGTGTAAATAACAAAATGTAAGATGTGATTGCCAGTCGAATTTTAAAAACAAGGTTAAGAGTATTTTATTGACCAACACTGGCTAAAGCAATAATTCTTTTATTACGACGTTTCGACCCTAAATTGGGTCCTCTTCAGGCTACAAAAATTGATCACAATACAGAGTCGTTAATACATTTAGATAACACTTTTGATTTATAGTAATAATATTGTAATTAGTAATACCTATTCTTTAATGTAACGTGGTAAACCCTATACGCACATGATGTTATGTTAAAATGTGAGTTAAAATTGACAGAATCATAGTCAGTATCAATTTTTAATCCAAATGTTTTCCGTAAGTTATGAAAAATGTATATTCTAACATTATTAGATTATTTAAGAAAATTTAAAAAATGTATAAATTTTTAAAAAGTAAAAATATTTCTAAAAATATTTCTCTGTAAAAATATTTTATTTATATTATGATTATTTTATACATTTTAAATATATAAGAAGATATATGCGTATCTAAAAAACAATAAATATATGCCGAATATTTATGCTACGTAATAAATAATACATATAACATATACATATAAAATAATAAAAAACAAAAAAAAATTATGCCATCCCAAGTTTTGAACCTGGGATCCCACAATTACTACTATTACCGTCGTATTAACGACGCGACTTTTGACTTCGAAAATGACTTATTTCTTGGGAATGTAGTTAATAGTTACTGCATTGGCCACTACTACGATATGGCGCTGAAATCAGTGAGAAATGCCGGTCTCGCCAGGTCTTTTTCTTTCATAATAATAACTACTTTCATGCTACCATCTTATTATTTCTTTTATAAGTATATAATTATTGATGTAAAATAAGGAAGCAAATAAAAGCTAATAATAATAAATAATGTAAAAATAATAATGTTATGAATGCTATGTACTATAAAAATGTATATAAATTCTTTATTATAGCTTCCTTATTTTACATCAATAATTATGTACTTATAAAAGAAATAGTAGGATGGTAGCGTAGCATGAAAGTAGTTATTATTATGAAAGAAATAGTAAAATAAAATGGTAACGATACATGTGATATGCAATATACTACATACATGTAATATGCAATACTACTTATATGTGATATATTATATTTTTTTCATAATAATATGATTAAATAAAATCTATATATATTTAAAAAATTCAAAAATAGTGTTAGAAAAATGTATATGATTTCATTTTGTAACGTCGAAATACACAAGACATTCAACTTACCATTTCATTTCGATATAATGAATCATTATTTAATTTGTTTTCCATTGATTGTAAATCAGTTTCAGTTTTTAACGGTAGATCTTGATAGATATCTATTGTTTCTTTTTCTTTGGCCTCAAATGTGATTGAAATTTTCTTTAGAATAAGTTTTTGACATCTTTCTATAGAGTTTAGTTTTAATTCTAAACTTATAAATTTATTAATGACAAATCGTTCGTACGGGTCAGATTCTATAAAAAATATTCAAAACACATGTTGGTTATATTTATAATTATATCCCAAACACCACGTATTTTCAAAAAATGTATAGAATAGAGGACAAGACGTTCTCTAAACATCTTTTGAATATATGTACTTTAAATTAAAGATATATGTACAGATAAAATATTAAATATAAAAAATGTAAGATACATATGTGTGATGTAAGATGTATAAAAATAAAATATAAAATCTATATATATTTAAAAAATTCAAAAATAGTGTTAGAAAAATGTTAGGAAAAATAGTTTAAGAATAAATGTGTGTGTATACTATATAATTCTGAACTACATTATAAATAATCAAGTAATTGAAATTGAAATAAAGAATTATACATATACACTAAAATATACAATATAATATATATATATATATATAAAAAGTCGTAACTAAAATAAATGAAATTATGTGCATTATACCTTGCTTATTAATCAATGAATTTGATGATGCCTTGTTTTTCAATTGAATTGGCATGTTTGCATTAACTTCATCGACTTCATCAAACAATTGTTCTGCGGATGCATCAAGCACATTTTTATTACAATGCAGAGCTAAAAATAAAATGTTTATGTTATCATATTATTCCAACATAATTTTTAAAATTTAAAAATACTAGGAAAAATTAGTAAAACAGTAAATGTTATATTTTTATAATATATAAAAAATAATCGTAACTAAATAAATAAAATTGTGCATTGTACCTTGCTTATAAAATAAATTTGACGATGTTTTATTTCCTAGTTGAATTGGCAATTGTACATTAACTTCATCATCGGTTTCATCAAACGATGATTGTTCTGCGGGTGCATCAATCAAATTTTTATTGCAATTTAGAGCTGAAAATAATAAAATGTTTTTATTATATTATAAATGTTTATATAATATTTTAATAATTATAATGAATAAGTTAAAATCATACATGAATCATCTGTTCTTTTTTCTATATTTGTGTTTATGTTTGCAAACTTCTTTATTTGTGTTGCTGTACATTTTCTTTCCAAATTATTAACATCTGTAATTCATAAACAGTGTTCTATTATTAAAATATTTTCCCTACTTAAATCTATTATTGTTACTTTTATATTATTATTAGATCGTACTTACCTTTTGGTGCATTTTTTGTAATTTTCGATGTTTTACTGCAGTCATGGAATGCTTGTTTGGAAACTTTGGAATTTCTGAGACTAGTATCATTTCGTCTGATGATTCATCAGCATCGTTACTTGTTTCGTCAACAATTTTAGCAGCTCTAATTTTTCTCGACTTTTTTAAATTTTCTTCTATATCAGCGCCAGAGTTAATGTCGGATAATTCTTCGGCATCTTTTAGCTTTTTCCTTGCCACTCCATAGTTTTCTGAAAAAGTTTTTTTTAAATAAAACAGTAAATAATTTAATACAAATTTAATTTTATAAAATCATATTTTTTTATATTATTACAAAATAGCAACATATATATAGTGGCGGCCTAAAGCTATTTAATGTATCTTAATTACGATTTTAACATAAAAAGATTGAAATTTATGAAATGTGAGACATTTATTTTTTAAACAAGGGATCTTAAAAAGTTGGCCGCCACTGTATATTTATTATTTATTGTAAAAGAATAGTTCAGAATAATATATACAAAAAATATAACTATATTACTTACTATATTACGAAATGTTCCATATATTTTTCGAATAGGATGCTCCAACCAAGTACATTCTGGCTCCTCCCTCAATTTAACTGCTTTATCATACCGCTTGTTGTTCGTAAAATTTGGCCAAAAAGCTTTTTTTAAGTCTCCACTTAACCAATTATTTGGTGTAACTTGCAGTCCATCTTCGAATTCCACGATTGCATAAAATTTATCAGTCATTCTGTGTCAATGAATATTAATTACTTATATTTCATTGTGTATTAATGGGAAAACTGCGTATTTAACATTTTCGTGTGGCAATTTGACATATTTTTTTATCACATTTTTCAATGGCCATGATTTCAAATCTGATAATGATTTTACGGAATAAATCCCAAGCAACGATGATGAGCAAAGTATATTAAATAAATCTTCCTTTTCCAAAAATTCATATCCAATAATAACTGGAATATTTCGTTTTTTGCAGTGTGCCACGTTTTCAATACTATAGCACCGCAATTTAAACCACAACAATTATCTGCATGTGAGCCAGTTTTAAATGTTATTCCGTTGACATATTTGATAATTTTATATTGTGGATTATTGCAGTCGAGTAAAAGTGGACCATCGTCATGTAATGTAATTAAAGTGGGATGTATCAGGATAGAATCTGACAAATTAGTCAATGTACTTAATCTACTTGATGTACTTAAATTTTCTTTTTCAATACATCTTCGTACTACTTGTTCCAAAGGTTTTTCTGCTTTTTTGAGATATTTTTTAAACACTTGCATGTGGTTCTCAAACCTGAACGCATTAAAATTGTCGAGTAGTCCAAATTTTTTTACATCGTCAACAAGATGTACGAGACTATGAATATTATGCGACACGTTTTGCACTCCATAAATCTTGATAAATGTTTTGATAAAAAAAAGAATCAAATCTTGTGCATAAGATAAATGTTCATCATACAAAATTTTTGAACACAAGATTCTAATAATAACATGCAGTGTCATAAAATGGGTGTACACACTTTTTTTCAATATTGAGTTGAAAGCCAATGGACCTGTATACAACAATATTTGTCTATATTCCGTAGCTTTCCATAATTTAATGTAATCTATTTTGCGTGGCTTTCTTGCGAATTCTACAGGTATCGATGGCTTTAATTGAGTTGTTAGACGTATTGATATTTCTTCAATGGCTCTATGTTGTAGCCGATAATAGAATTCTCCATTCAACCATAAATACATTAATTTCCGCATAATTCCCAAACACACTAGGTGCATATAATCCATGGGAACATTTGTAACTGCTTTGAAATGAGGTATTTTGAGTAGACTGCATGTTATATCTGGCTTATGATAACTGTCATCAATTTTTTGAATAAAATCATTATCTGATCTAATTGCATCAATTTGTGGGAAGCATATACGATTTCCGACATATTCTCCTTCTGTTGTGCATTTAGTGCAACTTGAATATCCGGAATGCCCTTTTACACATAGCACAAATGCTTTTGCCGGTGTATCACATATTAATGCTTCTATTCTGCATTGTATATTACTATTGACATATATTCCATTTTCACACATTTCTGCAGCCTCGTTCACAAAATCTTTTAAAAAATCATTAACATTTGCAGGTTTTTCAGTTCCATGATAAATTCCTATTGTAAATACATTATTATATGGAAAAATTGAACCAAGTATGGGCCAAAATTGTTGTTGCGATGATTTTGAGAGTGGTAATCCATCGACATTAATAGCAATTTTTATACTATCAATATTGTTCTTCATGGAGGTTAATATATTCAACATAGACTTTTGCAATCCAAAATGATAGTAAATTCCTGGCTCTACTAGACGTATATCTTGTTTTCTCGGAGTTTTTAAAAGTGAACGTGCATCTACAGATAATGATGAAAAACATGAATGTTTTTTTAATCTTTGAAGTAATGCTTTTAGAGCCGTATGTGAAATTTGGTGTTGCACAGCCCAGATAGCAAGATCATTTTTCAAATTGTCATCTGTTACATTTGCATCTTCAGATGCTAAATCAGTTTGTGATTCATAAGAATCGCTAACGGAAGACTGTTGCATGTTTGATATATTGTTACTACTTTCGTTCCACTCGTGAACATTATAATTTTCGATTACAGCATTCTCAGCAGCTTGAATGTTTTTTACTTCTGAATTTACTATAGAAACATTTTCCAAGTGTTCTGTGCATTTATAAGTAATGTTACTATATGACGCTGTAGTCGTACTTAATAAAGCATCGCAAACAATTTCGGATTCTTGTACAGCTAATCTT